>NW_007253799.1:189076-206237 GCF_000164805.1 Carlito syrichta
AAAGTTTAGACATATGAAACATATGAATTATAGTAAAGTTTGGTAGTTTAAGAATAAGTTTTAACTGAGTTATAAGGCATTACGTTAAATCATAATAGGTTAATAGTATAACTGACAGTTAAGTCATTTAACTAAACTTATAGATTATAGTATAGTGTTAAGTTGATAATATTAATTGTTAAAAATATTGGGAATCAGTGAACTTGGATTGAACCTAGAGTTAACTCAGGAAAGTTTTTTGTATTAATCAGGGTATAGAGCAAAGAGTATAATATGAATGATTCATTGAACATTATGGAAAACACTTTGAACGATTTGTATTGAAATTGTGCACCTGTGACCTTAATGTAAGCACGGCAGGCATCATGGAATTTGAATTGTTTGCTTGGAAATTGCAGATCTCGTGGTGGTCTTGTGATGCATAGTTTTGTAAAGCACGAAACTTGTACGCCCCCAGTGAGTGATTATCACATTGCTGGAGGGTATAGAAAATGGTATATAAGTTGAAAAAGTTTTGAATAAAATCGGCTCCAGTCCTGATCAGACTGTTCCCAGAAGAACTGCCTCCGAGTGGTCTTCTCGCTGTCCAGATTCTCTGGTGTGGGTCCTAACCCACCCTTGGTCAGTGCTGGTCACCGACAGTCCCAGCAACAAAAGCTGAGGCAGGAGGATCAATTGAGCCCAGGGTTCAAGGCTACAGTGAACTAGAATTGGACCACTGCGCTCTAGCCTGGATAATAGAGCAAGACCCTGACTTTTAAATAAATTTTTTTAAAAATGTTCTTGAAACACGACCACCAGCAGCAGTAGCATCCCTATGACCTTTCCCTTTTTCTTTTTCTCATAGGATTTATAACCATCTAACTTACTATATATTTTTCTTTTCTTTTTTTTTTGACAGTCACACATCTGCCTTTATTGTAAGCAGCAAGCAGGATGCTTCCAGCACAGTAAAAAAATTAATTTACAAAAGCAGGGATTCAGTGAAGCCTGGCTGGTACCCTTGGGCGCTCACATGTAGATGCTGACCCAGAGCAGCAGGAAGAGGACTCCAAAGCCCATGAAGAGCAAGGCCACCAGGGAGATAAGGAGTTCTTTGTAGATATCGCAAGTGTATTTGATGGAGGTGACCTCATACACGAAGAACCAGGCGGTGAAGAACATGCCAATGGCCAAGAGCACCACGGTCAGACGTGGAAAGACCGCTGGGTTCACAGGGCTGGTGTATCTGCTCATAGCCTCGAGCTCCATTTTGCCAGACTCTGGGCCAGCAGCCGATCACCATGTTGTCTGTTCCCTCACACTAGAATATTAACCCTGTAAGAGTGGTATTGTGTTTTGTTCACTGCTGTATTCCTAGTGACTAGATCAGAACCTGGCACATAGTAGACACCAAAAAAAAAAAAAAAAGGCACTGAATGAATGAATGAAAAAAGGAAAAGTAGTGAAAGTGCTAGGTGGGAGCTAAGGTTGGGCCTAATGGAGAACGCTGAGATTAATCAAATTTCTATATAATCTACCAAATCCAAACGGATAAAAATCTAGATATAAAGATTTTATTGTATTTATTCCCTATGGCACCTCTACTTGCTTCCCTAAACTAGTTCAACTTGTTCTCCATATAAACAAGTAACAAAATTGCATCAAATTGATATGGTAAAATAGTAATCAATGATATTCACTACCATTGCATGCTTACTATGTCAAGTACATGAAACACTTCACTAGACTATTTCACTTAACCATCATAAAACAGGCAGCAGCATCTTCATTTTTTCTTTAAAATGAGGAAACATATTTTGAAGAGATATACATCTTATTCAAGATACAAAGTTACTAAGAAGATGGGATTCAAAACACATGAAATTTCTCTCAAGAACCCTTACACTCTTGACTGTCTCACTAGGTCACCTCAATTATTTTGCTGCCTTTAAAAAATAATCCTTAAACCAGGTTTTTCACTTTTCAAGTAACAAGACACTTAGTTAAGTGACCTTATATATCATTATTTCCCAAATTTCAATCATTCAGATACCATCATGTTTAGATTTTTGTCATATGAAAACATTACTAGTATCATTACTTATTTGATATTGTCTCTAAATTGACTTACTTTTTAACTTGACCTTGTCCTAAACCTTATCTAGATACACTAAGTGTATATTTCTTCATACACATAAAAAAAACTCTAGTAAAAATATTTTCAAAGTCTGTCCATATGCCATCATCTGTGTACCACCAGAATAAAAAGCTATCTCTGAATTATTTACCAAGGTTTCTCAAAGTGTGGCAAATAATGATTCAAAATAGCTTATTTTTACTTCTATATCAAGATAAGGCTTCTTCCAGTCATGAAAACATTAGAAGAAAAAAAAAAGATTATAAAACCAAATGATTTAATTTAAACAAAATAAGGATTAAAGTTACTCAAAAGACATGGACAATATTTCTAAACAATTAACTAAAACTAAAATCAGGATCCCAGAACAAAATGACTTTTACAACAGTTCTCAAGTAAATCATAATAGTGTCCTAACCAATCACTGCTTCCAATTCTATTCCTGTCAAAGAATTTGCTGCACTGTAGCCAAAGGGATTTTTTTAAAAACCTAATACTTAAAACCCTTCAAGGGCTTCCCATAATATTCATGATAAAGTCCAAACTCTGGTGTGGCTTACAAGGCCCTGATATTACTGTGTGCCCTTTCAGCTACATCTTTTGCCATTCTTATCCTCAACTCCCCACTCCAGTCATATTGAGTGTCAGTCACACTCAGACTCATATTTATATCACATGCATTTTTATCAACCCTAGTCTAAGTCTCACAATTTAATCACGTGCTTTCTCAACTTAGTTTTTGGCACTGAAAAATCACTTATCTGCATCATCCTCACCTCATCAGACTAAGAAGCCTTTTTGAGGTCTAGAGCTACTTTTTTGGTTTTTCACTGTAAACACATGCTTGACATGTAATATGAATTCAATACATATATATTTGGTGAATGAATAATACATTACCAAAACAATTTCAAAAGAATACCAATTAAAGGAGTCACTAAATTTATATTTGCAGTCTTTGTTCCTACCATAATAAATGAAAAGACATTTTCTAGCTTTAAGAGCCATAATACTAATGTCCATTTTGTAATTAAAGTTAAACCACGAATAATCTAAGAAACATTAATAAAGGAAAATTCGTCCAAAAATGACTTATGGAATAATCCAATTTGTACTTACTCAAATCATCTGATATATCTTCAATTCCTGAAGCACTATCATCAGAATCACCAGTATTATCTGTATATGTCTGTTGCTTCTGAGGTCTTGGTAAATTTTGCAGAGCAGATTTTTCTCTTTCTACAGCTTCAATATTCACTTTGTCCATAGAAGTAAAGGAACTTGACAATTTTTTTCCAATCTGTTGTAATTCTGTCTTTCTCATGTTTTCTTTCAACAGTAAACTGGATACCTTTTCTGCTTCTGCTGGTGAAGTGGACACTTTTTCTGATTTTATCTGAGAGCTGGGTGCTTTTTCTGCTTTCACTGGTGAATAAGGTGACTTTGGTGATTTTTCTGCTTTTGCCTGTAAACTGGTTGCCTTTTCTAATTTTGCCTGTGAAATAGGTGTCTTTTGGGTTTTCACCGGAGAATTCAGTAATTTTTTTGCTTTGCAATGACTTTGATCTCGAAGGACTAACCCCAAATCTTTAGGGCCTGGAACATTGGCAGTATTTATTTTACATGATTTAACTTCTGTTTTGTCTATACAAATATCATTTTGCTTATTTTTTTTACTACTATTCCTACTTGGAGAGCTGTTTCCAATTTCTTTAATGGATTTATCATTTTTAGCTTTCAAAGTTTGATTAGTTATAACTTTAACTGCTTTGCTGTCTTCACAAATAACATTCTTCTTTGGCTCATGATTTTCACTTTTAGAGGTCTTCGACTCTTCCATTATTTGAAAACCTGCTTCTTTTCTATTGTGATATATAAAATGGTAGATCTCCAGTAGTTTAAATTGCTTCAAATCCAGTTTAGGCCAGCAAACTATTGGGATAAAAATTTTTTTAAAATCTGTTATATAAAATGCAAAAACTATGTTTTTAAATGACAAGACACTAAAAAAAAAACGTTTAAAATTCATTCTCAAAACTGAAAATAGTAAAAGTTTTAAAAAGACAAAACTCAGAAAACTACATGAAAAGGAGTTAAAGCCCACTAAGTAAATAACGGCCAAATATTCACCAAGGGAATTATAATGTAATTATGGTAATATGGTATCAAAACAAAGAATTTTTAGAAAACTAAAAGATTGTTTACATTACTCTAAGAAGTTCAACTAACAGGGAAATAAAATGTGCAACTGATGCACCACAATTAGCATATAAGGAGATGAAATAAAGAAAACACAAAAATTCCAATCTTTATGTGCTATATGGAATCAGTTTACAAATCCTAAATAATAACACCTTACCCACAAGACTCTTTTACTGAATAGTATCTATTCATACCTCTAACCTGCTTCAACTTTGACTCTCTAAACAAAGGAAAATAATGTCAACATTCTCTACCTTGAAGTATAATAGAGTTTAAATGAATTCTCCTGAAGTAAATCTTAAAAACTGGTAGGAACCCAGAGTTAAAAAGTAGTGGTGATATTCTGTATGATACTAAAAAGGTGGATATTTGTCATCATACATTTGTATAATGATATAGAATGTACACCATGAAGAGTAAACCAAAGTAAACTATGGACATTGGGTTATGATAAAGTATCAGTGTAGGTTTATTGATTGTAACAAATGTGCAGATTTGGTACCAGGTAATGACAGCAGGAGAGGGGCCACGTATGCGTGGAGCACAGTATATATGGAAATTCTGTACATTCTGTTCAATTTTGCTGTGAATCTAAAGCTACTCTAAAAAATATTGCCTAAAAAAAGTGATAGAACAGTAAAACCAGAACCCATTTTGTCTTAAAATATGACAACTGGAACAATTATGTTGAGAAATAAACATTAAATTTACCATAAAGTATGAACTATAAACAAATTAAAATACTGCGTCTTAGCTGGGTGTGGTGGCTCATACCTGTAATCCCAGCATTTTGGGAGATGGAGGTGAGAGGATTGCTTGAGCCTAACTAAGGGTTTTTTGACCAGCCTAGGCAACTTGATGAGACCTTGTCTCTACAATAAATCAAAAACTGAGCAGGGTGTGGTGACACATGCCTGTAGTTCCAGCTGCTTGAGAGGCTGATGTGGAAGGAGGGATCACCTGGGCACAGCAGGTCGAGGCTGTGGTGGCCATGAGCGTGCCATTGCACTCCAGCCTGACAACAGAGTGAGACTCCAACTCAAAAATAATTAAAAACAATAAAAAAAACCTGCATCTTTTTTTCTTAGTTGGTGTCTCACTCTACCACCCATTAACAACGTGAATAAAAATTATAATCTTTCTGCCAGCAAGAAAGATTTTGGCTACTTGGAAGGCTGAGGCGGAAGGATAGCCAGAGCCCAGCAGGTAGAGGCTGCAGTGGCCGGGAGCGGCCACTGCACTCCAGTCTGGGCAACAGAGTGAGCCTCCAACTCAAAAATAAAAAATAAAAATAAATAAAGATTTTGGTTAATTTACTAAACTTAGGCAAACATCTCTAATCATATAAACCATATATCATACAAACACAAAAACATTACCTAAAATGTAATGTAATGTAAATGTAAATTACCTAAAATGTAAATGTAATGCCCAGAACACAAATCAATTACTCCAACCTAGCTGTATGTATACAAAAGCATATTACTGGGAAATAATTAATTAAATTTCTCTAGATATGTCTGCGCTAAACCATGTTATTCAACTTAGACCTAGCTTTTATAATTCTCATTTACAGTAGTCATCTATATTCTCTGCCTTGATCTCTACCAGAAATAATATTGTCTTTTATTTTAAAACTGTATTGGGAGGGAGAAGGATGGGATTAACAGTCACAAATATCTGTCTGGGGATGGGGAAACACCTCTTATCAACAGGGTGCCTGAATGAAACGTAATTGTACACCTACCCTTAACTGTACCCCACAAAATCATAATAAAAAATATTGATTAAAAAAAACTGTATTAGGTTCTTATTTCTAAATTATTATACAAAATTTTTGAGTCAGAGTCTCATTCTGTCACCTAGGCTGGAGTGCAGTGGGGCACAATTATAGCTCACCACAGCCTCAACTTTCCGGGCTCAGGAAATCTTTCCACCTCAACCTCCTAAACAGCTGGAACTACAGGTACATGCCACCACATCCAGTTAATTTTTTTATTTTTATTGTTTGTAGAGATAAGGTCTCTGTGTTGCCTAGGCTGGTCTCAAACTCCTGGGCTCAAGCAATCCTCTCACCTCAGCCTTCCAAAGTGCTGGGATTACAAGCGTGAGCCATGTGCTTGGCTTCAAAATAATATTTTTTAAAAATAATCATAAAAGTTAAAATTTAAGTCACCCATACTAGATTTTCATCATTAATTTTTTTGACTAACATTATTCTTCAGTAAAAGCTGTGGCAACTTACAAATGTAAAAGAATGCTTCTGTTCCTAGTTTTTTGTATATTTGAATTTGTTTAACTAATATATTCTG
Organism: Carlito syrichta; assembly: GCF_000164805.1. Lineage (NCBI taxonomy): Eukaryota > Metazoa > Chordata > Mammalia > Primates > Tarsiidae > Carlito > Carlito syrichta. The sequence goes on from NW_007253799.1 coordinate 195,710, forward strand.
CTTTTATTACTCTTGATAACATATTTTACATAACTGTCAAAAAGATGTCAAAATATGTGACTATTTCTTTATGCTTGTAGGAACTGCTGCAGGTTTCTTATTTGAAAAATAAAAATGAGCTCTGTTCTAAAAGATTAGTTTTACTTTATCTAGTAATTCTAATGCTAGTCTACTATAATGATTCTTTAATAATTTTGCTCTTACTGACAAAAGCCATAAACAAAAAAGACTTGATATAATGTTGGCCCACAATTTTATTTATAAAATTTTTAGACATATTATTCCTCCATTCAAAAAAACTCTGTAAATCAAGTTTGTATATTTAAATGAAAGCTACAAATTTTTTTTAATCAATGTACCTAATACAGATACGTGCTAGTGGGGAGTTCCAGGCTCAATTTAAATGAGTAATTTTTTCATATGACTAAAAGTATACCTAAGTTGTTAATAAGAACATGCTACAAAAAAATTATTCTTGTTTTCTAATCTTCTCCATCTTTTCTTATACGAGTAGGACATGTCATATTTCCTTAAAAAACTATATGTATAATTTTATGGCAAAATTGTTATTTTCAATTTTTCCTTTGAAGCTATCAAGAGTACAAAAGTTTCTCCCAACAGTTATAATTCCTAAAAATGAAACTCTCTAAGAGAGGGCTTTGAAAATAAGGCTCACTGCTTCCCCTTGCATACTCATTTCAAAACCGGTTGAACCAAATGAAATTAATGTCAGATCTACTTTCTAGTTATTGGTTACATTTTTAGAAGGTGGTAAAGGGAGAGTAAATGAAATTCTAACCTTAAATAATCAGTTATATTTTATCATTAATTATAAAGAAAATGCAAAAGAAAATTAATGAACTTTTTTTAAAGTTTGCAAAATATAGAAGAGTAAACTATAGCATTTAGAATGCATTCCATTCCATTTTTAAATAAATCATTAAGGCATCAAGGTCATTTCTATTCCTAATTCTAACCTTCTATACCTTCTACCTTGCTTGAATTCTTACCAGGCCTAGCACAATGCTATTCCAGATTAATGTTTTCACAACCCTTCTTTCCTGCTGCAAATTTTGGCAGAAATTGGAGTTGTTTCAAGATAAGTTTTTCATGCCTTTCCATAATTTTCCATCATTCAATTAGCCAACTGGTCTACAAGTTCTGGAGGATGAGACTTAAAAAGGACTGTTTGGATATACAAGCTTAGGAAGTTTACCTGAAAGGATTGTTCTTAACTAACGGAGAAGCTAATCATAGAAAGTTAACACTCAAGTAACCTTTCCATAGAACAGACAGGGAAACTATTTTAAGGCCTAATTACAGACAGCCATCAGAGGCTTACACCGCTTTAAAAAAAAATTTACATAATGAACCAGTTTCAGTTTCAATCACTGAGGCCCACCAGCTGCTGGGTAACCCTGAACAGGAAGACACGGAACCTCTCTGATTTCTAAACTATAAGATGAGCAAATGAATCAGCTATCTTTAATCTACTCCAAATAACCAATATTATGATTCTATATAAATCTTAAGACAGAGTGATGCTACTGTTATATTGGTTCTGATAATTTTACAAGACCTCTAGGGCTCCATAAAGAAAAAGCATTTATAGACAATGCGCCCCTACAGTAAATGCTTAATAAATAAATTCCAAATAATGATTATTAAACATTTTAAAGTCATTAAAATGCTTAATAATTATATAATCTGGTATACAGAATTGGTTATTTTTAGCACTAAAATACTAGCAGTAAAAAAACCAACCTTAAAATACATAGTAGTTCTGAAATTTCAGCATTCATTACAATCACCTGGAGGGACCCAACCCAGAGTTTCTGCTTCAGTAGGTCTGAGATAGGGCTTGAGAATTTGCACTTCTAACAAGTTCTCAGATGATGTTGATGTGTACAAACTGGGGACCACACTTAAAGAAACACTGTTCTAAGGAGTAGTCCTGAAAGTAGAAGTGAAAGGAAACCGTTCTCTTCTGTACAACCTTACACACAGTGAAGAATCTGAGTCATGTCAGCCTCCTCACTAAATTGTAGATGCCATGAGGTCAGAAACCATTTCTGATTTGCTTACCATTACATCTTCAGTACCTAGCATAAAGCAGGCACTCAGTAAATTCGTTAAATGGATTTATAAAATAACAACTTGAATTATTTTTTACATTCACACTTTAAAAAAACATAAGAGGCTGACATGGTGGCTCATGCCTGTAATTCCAGCACTTTGGGAAGCAGAGGTAAGAGGACTGCCTGACTCCAGGAGTTCAAGACCAGTCTGGGCAATTTGGAGAGATTTCGTCTCTGTAACAAATCAAAAAATAAGCCAAGTATGGTGGCACACCCCTACAGTGCCAGCTACTTGGAAGGCTTAGGGGGAAGGATCGCTTGAGCCCAGCAGGTCAAAGCTGCGATAACTGGTGAGTGTGCCATTGCACTCCAGCCTGGGCAACAGAGTGAGACTCTGACTAAAACAAAAAAAAAAATACAAATATAAGAAATCCAAGCTGGGCTCGGTGGCTCAGCCTGTAATCCCGCGCCTTTGGGAGGCTGAGGTGAGTGGACTGCCTGAGCCGGCGGGTTCGAGACCTGCCTGGGCAGCGAGACCTCATATCTACAATAAATCAAAAAATCAGCCAGGCGTGGTAGCACATGCCTGTAATTCCGGCTACTCGGAAGGCTGAGGCAGAAGGATCGCCAGAGCCCAGCAGGTCGAGGCTGTGGTGGTCAGGAGCCGCCACCGCACTCCAGTCTGGGCGACTGAGTGAGACTCCAACTCAAAAAAAAAGAAAGAAAAAAAAAGAAATCCAAAAGATGTTTAACTGCATCATACGTTGTCTACAGTGTAACTAAAAAATGTCTCTTTCGGAGAGTATTCTGTAATTCAAGCCTCCACCCTCCTACCCAAGGTAGGCTCAGATAAGTATGCCTCTTAGAAACATTGCTCTTGTCTCTCTCATAGCACTTACTACTTAAAACTATTTTGCATAATACTGAGTGATCTATCAGAGAAACAAAGAACTGAGTATCACATGTACTTCACTCATAAGAGGACAATGAATAACTATTATAATACTGTAAGAAAGGGACTGGCAGTAGTGGGAAACTGCCAGGAGGGGCAGATTGGCAGTTGTGGGAAACTGCCCCCCACCCCACCCCCGCACACCTCATCAACAAGGATACCTGCATAATGAACATTTGTATACCTAACCCCGAATTGTACTCCACATATTTAAAATTAAAAATAATAAAACCATTTTGTGTCTACTTTATATTTGGACTGTAGGGACCCTTTCAAAAATCAATAGTACTACAAGGCAAAACCATAGTCTACCAACTCCCAATTTCTCTCCTAAGAAGCAAATTTAAATTATTTTAGTTGTTTCTTCCAGGATTTGTCTCCACATTTCTAAATAACATGCTTAAGATGATACTTATTGTTTTGTTTTACCTTTAGATATTATCTACTGGCTTCCTACTATGAAAGATACGGATTTGGCGGTCTCAAACATTCACCCTAAAAACAGAGATAATTATACATAAAAGTACTTCCCCATCCCACTCCCATCCTCCCAGGATGATTTTAATAAGATATGTCAATAGTACTCACAGCTGAGCCAAGAATTATACTATGGCACAGTTTGCTAAATGTTCATTAAAATTCATTTCCCCCCTTTTCCTGAGCATATGACTAGTCTGCATTTTCCAAACTTCTCTGCAGTTAGGTGTAGCCTTATGGTCAAGTTCTTATCCCCTCATACTCTCTTTTCACTGGATAAAATTCTCAACTATTCAGCTTCAATCATTCAACCAACAGTTATATTCTAATCCAGACCAGTGAGTCTCAACTGAGTATGCAGCAATCAACTACTAAGGGCAGATTCTGGTTCAGTAGATTGGGGAGAGGGCCTGGCAGTCTGCATTTCTAACAAGCCCAAGTGATGTCCACACTGCTCGCCCTTGGCCATAATTTTAGCTAGGTGATATAATCGATGTAACTCAGACCACTAAATAACCACATGAAACAAACTACTCATCTAGATCTCATGACCACTTACCCACAGCAACCATTATATGAGAAAGAAATAAAACTGGTTTTTAAGTCACTGTACTACTGGATCTAGCCTTTTGACGTAAGTAATACATGTACTATAATCACATTTTACTTTTGGCATACTTTTCAGTTTTACCTGGAACTGATCATTTCTTTATTTTTTCTTAAGCTTTGTCTATATTGTTGACAGAACTATAAATATTCCCTCATTAAGATCAAACACATCAAGTAATTTGTCTTTTGTTGCTGCTGCTATTCTCTCCTTAGATATCCCTTGTTGGCAGTTTCCTGGTCATGACTAGACTCCCACAGATGTCATTCTAAAACTACCTATCACTATCATCCTTCCTGTTCCCTTCCCCTCTCTCTCTTATACTGATTCTTCTGTTTTTCTCTTTCATTATTTACTCCCTCTTTTTCAGTGGAACGTAAGAAAGGAAACACAAAGGGCATAAAAGAAAATAATTATGCCCACTTCTGATATCTCATTCTGTGAAAAGAAATATCCATATCATAACATTCCAGACCTCTTTCCACTCCCCTTATTCATTCCTTACCTAAGGAGATGAGATAGCTTATTTCATCAGTGATTTTGGAAAAATGTTGCAGACAAACTTATCCTCTTCCTCTCTCCTTTTTTGGTTCCTGCTGTCCACTGGGAAGCAAATCCCATTCTGTGACCTCACACTCTAACTAAAGGTATGCTTCACATAGTGCCTGCAGTTGTTCAACTCTGCTTGTGCCTGAAGGTAAGTCTGTCTAATTCTGGCATTCAGTATTAGTAAACCACTTGAAAGCATAAGCCTCATTCTCCAAATTGAACCTTATCAATAATAAAATTATGTTCTGGTCTCCACATGCTTCCATTGTTTCACCCAATTTGTTTAGAATTCAGGAAAGCAAAGAGAGTGCTATTTATTAGACCCTCTTAAACTTCAACAGAAGTTAAATTTTATAAGATTTGGCACATCTGAAATGTCTTTACTGTATCTTCACACTTTATTAAGTATAAAATTCTAGGTTAGGCCAGGCGCGGTGGCTCACACCTATAATCCTAGCACTTTGGGAGGTCGAGGTGAGAGGACTGCCTGAGCCCACAGGTTCGAGACCAGCCTGGGCAACTTGGAGAGACCTCATCTCTACAATAAATCAGGAAAAATTAGCCGGGTGTTGTGGTGCAAATCTATAGTTCCAGCTACTAGGAAGGCTCCAGGGGAACATTATGTGACACATGCTGTGGAAATTCGGAGGAAAGAGCCTAGGAAAAACTTTCATCATCAAGATACAGTTGAACCAAAAAAGAATTTCCCAGATGAGAAAGAGAATTAGGTAGAATAGCCCTAATGGATAAGACTGTATGTACCAAACAAAATATGTTTATAAAATCTTGAGAAGTTTTTTAGAACCATAAAATAGCATACACAATGACTTAGAAATGTAACAAGCTGAGGTTCTACTTTAACAAAGAGAAGCCATAAATTTGTAAGCAGAAGAGTGGCACAGTTTCTGTTTTAGATTAACTTCTGCAGAACAAGGAAAAAGAGTGGAAAGGGAAAGGAGATGAACCAGTAAAAGCAAATAATAGTAATCAGCGTAACAGTAAAAAGCATTAATGTAGTCTCAGCCACGCTGAAGGCTGAGTCAGGAGGCTAGAGTCCAGGAGTTTGAAAACTGCCTGAGCAACACAGCAAGATCGCTATCTCAGAAAAACAAAAGCATCAAAAGGTTATTTGGGACCCTATCACAAGCAATTTCAGTAGAATTCGGGAGAGGCTGTAACTGAAATAATTAAATAAGTTTTTTGAAGGACCTATCCAGATTCCTCAATATGCTAATAAACACTGCACATCTCTAACTATCACTTACAGCATTTCTCAGACTTAACTTGACTAAATAAATTTCTTTTGCCAGCAACACCACAAAGAACTATAAGGAACACAAATTTTTTTTTTTTAATTGGAATTTCACTCTTGTCACCCAGGCTGGAGCGCAGTGGCACGTTCATGGCCACCATAGCCACAACCTGCTGTGCTTAGGCAATCCTTCCACCTCAGCCTTCCAAGTAGCTGGAACAACAGACGCACGCCACCATGCCTGGCTAGCTTTTTGTAATTTATTGTAGAGACAAGGTCCCACCAAGTTGCCCGGGCTGGGCTCAGGCAGTTCTCTTGCCTCAGCCTCCCAAAGTGCTGAGATTATAGGCTGAGCCATCATGCCCAGCCAGAACACAAATTTTTTAACACTGATATATTTACCAGAAGGTCAGCAATGAGTGAGAAAAGCAGAGTACAACAGAGGGCTTAAAGATGGGGTAAAACAATAGCAAATGTGAGGAACAGGAAAGAAAACTGACTAGAATACTGACAAGCTATGTTAAGGACCTAACTAAATTCATAAAACACCAACCCACTAGTTTATATGATTTGAAGATAATTAAATTTTTACTTGGGTAGGGGAGTTGAAAAATGAGTATTTTAATAGGGCAAGGAACACAACAGTAAGATACAGCTGGGGAAGAAATAAAGCTAAAAAGGGGCTATATACAGAGATTAAAGATATATCAGAAAACTAAAAATAATAGTAATAAAATAAAAGATGCACATATGGTTAACATAGGAGATTCTGGTCATCAGTAGAACTGTTTTGAACCATATGAGTAGCTACATCAAGGAAAGCAGAGATGAACATCAATGGAATGCAGAAATTAGGGAAAAATTAAAGTGTTAGGTGACCTTCAATGTTATGCTTCCAATTGCCCAACATGATATCAAGAATTACACCAAAGTATCAGTGAATATAAGGGAGTAACCTAGAGATTCCTAGACTGAAATGTCAACATCGAATAAGAAACACAAGTCAGGCGTAGTAGCTCACACTGTAATCCCAGCACTTCAGGAGGCAGAGACAAGAAGATTGCCTGAGTTCAGGGCTTTGAAACAAGCCCGGGCAATATCATCTCTACAATAAATAAAAAAATTAGCTGGGTGTGGTGGTGCACACCTATAGTTCCTTGGAAGGCTGAGGTGGAAGGATCACCTGAGCCCAGCAGGTTGAGGCTGCGGTGGCCATGATAGTGCCACTGCACTCCAACTTGGGCGACAGAGTAAGACTCTGACTCAAAAAAAAAAGAAAAGAAATACAGCTAGTAGGGTACCAGTCTTACAAGAAAAAGAATTTGAGAGGAAGAAATAAGAATAGACAGCATGTAAAAAAATATATAGATCTGATTTTCCTGGCTTTGAGGGAACCAGTATAAGGGAAATATGCTATCCCCTAGAACAGGGGTCTCCAACCCCCGACCACAGACCAGCACCAGGTCGAGCCCCATAGCAGGAGGTGAGCAGCAGGTGAGCAGAGCTCTGCCTTGTGTCAGATCAGTGGCGGCATTAGATTCTCATAGGAGTGTAAAGTCAGTTGTGAACTGTGTACAAGCAAGGGATCTAGGTTGCTATCCCTCGTTCCTAATGAGGATCTAATGCCTGATGATCTCCACCTCTACCCCACCCCCAGTGGAAAAATTGTCCAATCACCTTAATGACCTTCCCCCATCAAAGGGAGATGAATCTTCTCTCTCTGTCTAATTTGCTTTTAAATAAACTATATTTTGAAAGAAAGAGAGAGGAAAGAAAGAAAGAAAGAGAGAGAGAGAGAGAGAGAGAGAGAGAGAAAGAAAGAGAGAGAAAGAAAGAGAGAAAATAACTGTGTTCCACGAACCGGTTCCTGATGCCAAAAAGATTGGGGACTGTTGTCCTAGAGGACTTAGAATGATGATCTCAACCTTTTTTCTGTTCCAAAATACCTGATATATAGAATATACTTTCATCACAAATAAAGTAGAACAAACGTTTGGGAGAACAGGAAAGATAAGAATTATAAGGCTTTCCAAAATGCCTCCCTAACAAAGTATAATCCTCATATATTGAAAATTGCTGGTTTAAAAGTGGTGCTATCAGAGAAACTTTAAATACAGGTTTTAAACACAAAAACTTTTATCTGTATGATAATCAAGTATCTACCAAATGTTAAGCAGGGTGCAAGACACCGCCACATAACAATGATAGTTATTACAAAAGTTCTTTTTAATTTTCAGCTTAAAAAACACTTTTTAGAATTTAGCTTTGGCTACCAATGTCTAGTATATGCATTAATTTACCCTTAGACATCTGTGGAGTTAATACAGTCTTAGTGTTTTCATTTCATGCATTATAAGGCACCCTGAGTTTATGACTTGTCTAAGGTGACACAAACAGGACTGGTATATGACTACAAGAAACCTGAGTCCCAATTTTTAGTCCAAAGCTTAGTATGTATCTCTTAGCCTAAACCAGCAATTTTCAAACATTTTGATCTCAAGATAACATTATATAGTGGGGACTCAAAAAAAAAAACCAGAATTATTTTTGGAGGGCAGGTCCCTTGTAGTACAGGCTTCCCCCACAAGGTGAATGTTGTAGGAACCTATCAGCATCAGTGTACCAGCTAGCATTGTTGTAAGAGGCTGTATTAGGCTTCAGTGAATTTTTTTTTTAAGAGACTCTTTCACCATTTGCCCATATCGTGATGGGTGATTTACGAGTGCACCTGCCCATACCATGCTTGAGTGTTCAGCAGTTCTTGACCCAAAATGGCATGACCTCCATGGCCCACCTTCCCTATTCACCCAATTGCACCCCAAGCAACTTTTCTGTTTCTCTAGATGGAAAAAGTTCTCAAAGGGAAATGTTTTACCAGTGTGGAAGAAATAAAACAAAAAATGGCAGAAGCACTAAAAGGCATTAAAATTGACGAGTTCAAAAACTGTTTTGAGTAGTAGAAAAAGTATCTCAATAAGATGTACTGCACAAAACAGAGAGTACTTTGAAAGTGACAAAAAGCCGCGCCTTTGGGAGGCTGAGGTGAGAGGATTACCTGAGCCCGCGGGTTCGAGACCCGCCTGGGCAGCGAGACCTCATCTCTACAATAAATCAAAAAATCAGCCGGGCATGGTAGCGCGCGCCTGTAGTTCCGGCTACTTGGAAGGCTGAGGTGGAAGGATCGCCGGAGCCCAGCAGGCCGAGGCTGCGGTGGCCAGGAGCGGCCACTGCACTCCAGTCTGGGCGACAGAGTGAGATTCCAACTCAAAAAAAAAAAAAAGAAAGTGACAAAAGTTTAAACATATAAGAACAGACTAGCCGGGCTCGGTGGCTCAGCCTGTAATCCCAGCACTTTGGGAGGTTGAGGTGAGTGGATTGCCGAGCCCGCGGGTTCGAGACCCACCTGGGCAACTTGGCGAGACCTCATCTCTACAATAAGTCAAAAATTAGCCGGGCGTGGTAGTGCGCGCCTGTAGTTCTGACTACTTGGAAGGCTGAGGCAGAAGGATCGCCGGAGCCCAGCAGGTCGAGGCAGCGGTGACCGGGAGCGGCCACTGCCCTCCAGCCTGGGAGACAGAGTGAGACTCCAACTCAAAAAAAAAAAAAGAATAGACTTCTTTTTTTTTTTTTTAATTTATAGTCTCACCCCATCACCCAGGCTGGAGTGCAGTGGCACACTCACAGACACTCCAGCATCGACTACTGGGCTCAGGCAATCCTTCTACCTCAGCATTCCGAGTAGTCAGAACTATAGGTGCATGCTACTACACCTGGCTAATTTTTTTTATTTATTGTAAAGATGAAGTCTCACCAAATTGCCCATGCTGTTCTCAAAGCTGTGGGATCAGGCAATCCCCTCACCACAGCCTCCCAAAGTGCTGGGATTATAGGCTTGAGCCACCACACCTGGTCGACAATTTTTAATACATAAATTCCAGGTTTATTTGGGTCCCCCCCCTTGTATTCTTTAAAAAATTAAGGATCCAAGCAACTTTTATCTTTGTAGATTATACCTATTGATCACTCCATCATTAGACATTAAAACTGAGAAATTTGGAAGATCTGATGGAAGTTCCCAGAGGGCTGCGCATTGTCTGAGCTGTCATGGCAGGTGTGCTGAAGAAGACCACTGGTCTTGTAGGAAACTGTATATATTAGAGTCTATACAAGAGGCTAAGAATACTGTATGCAAAGATGCTTGATAATTTTTAGCAAATCCCTAAAAATGAAACATAGAGAAAGTAGACAGAACAGATTGCAAATCGGAAGCTGGCTATAGTTAAAGTGAAACCAGATGTTAAAAAATTAGAAGACCAATTTCAGGATGGCCATACAGAGGAGGCAATTCTTCAGGTTGAAAATGAACTAAGTTTGGTCAAAAAAAAAAAAAAAAAAGATGCAATGGAAACCATGGGTGCCACAAGTGGAAGAACCTCCCATCAATTGGTGGAAATGGCCAATATAATCATTAATGATTTTGGTGGGTTGATGGGAAACTGATGGAATTAAATATTGTTTTTTTTAAAAAACAAAACAGAAGCCGGGCTCGGTGGCTTAGCCTGTAATCCCGCGCCTTTGGGAGGCTGAGGTGAGTGGACTGCCTGAGCCTGCGG
>NW_007253799.1:206400-211066 GCF_000164805.1 Carlito syrichta
AAAAAAAAAAAAAAAAAAACAGAAACTATTCAAACACACCATTAACTCATTCTATGATGCGAGTATTAACCTAATGCCAAAATCAGACAAAGATATCCTAAGAGAACTATAGATTAATACCTGTTATAAGTGCAAATGTGAAAATTATCAAGAAAATACTACCAAATCACACACAGCAATAAATTTAAAAGATTATAAACCAGAAACATGTAAGATTTATCTCAAGAATGCAAGGCTCAACACAGAAAAATCCACCAATATAATATCTCTTATTAATAAAGGACAAAAACCACAATATCATCTCAATGGAGACAAAAAAAGCAATTGACAAATCTAGCAAACTTTTATGAAAAAACACTCAACAAACTAGGATTAAAGAGAACTTCCTCAATCTGACAAAAGACATCTATTAAAAAACCCATAAATGACATCATACATGATGGTGAAAGATTGAATATATTCTCCTATAAGATCAAAAACAAGCTGGGCTCGGTGGCTCAGCCTGTAATCCAACGTCTTTGGGAGGCTGAGGTGAGTGGATTGCCTGAGCCCGCAGGTTCGAGACCCACCTGGGCAGCAAGACCTCATCTCTACAATAAATCAAAAAATCAGCCAGGAGTGGTAACGCGTGCCTGTAATTCTGGCTACTTGGAAGGCTGAGGCAGAAGGATCGCCGGAGCCCAGCAGGCGAGGCTGCGGTGGCCGGGAGCGGCCAGTGCACTCCAGTCTGGGCGACAGAGTGAGACTCCAACTCAAAAATATATATATATATCAAAAACAAGATAAGGATGTCTGCTGTCTTCACTTCTAGGAAAATTTTACAAGAAAAAAAAACAGAAGGTATCCAGGGTGTGGTGGGGGGATGTATTAATTTTAAAACTACTATCTGTTTTTGTAGATAATATTATATATTGAAAATCCTAAGGAATTTACATAAAACTATTTTTCTTTTTTGAGTTGGAATCTCACTCCATCGCCCAGGTCCGAGTCCTGTGGCACACTCACCGCCACTCCAACGTTGACCTGCTGAGCTCCAGCAACCTGCTGGGCTCCAGGGATCCTTCTGCCTCAGCCTTCTTTTTTTTTTTGAGTTGGAGTCTCACTCTGTCGCCCAGACTGGAGTGCAGTGGCCGCTCCCAGTCACTGCAGCCTCAACCTGCTGGGCTCCGGCGATCCTTCCGCCTCAGCCTTCCGGGTAGCCGGAATTACAGGTATGCACTACCATGTCCGGCTGATTTTTTGATTTATTGTAGAGATGAGGTCTCGCCAAGTTGCCTGGGCGGGTCTCAAACCCGTGGGCTCAGGCCCGGCTGCCTCAGCCTTCTAAGTAGATGGAACTACAAGCACATGTTACCATGCCTGGTTAATGTTTTAATTTATTTATTGTAGAGAGGAGGTCTCACTAAGTTGCCTGGGCTGGTCTTGAACCCGCAGGCTCAAGCAATCCACTCACCTCGGCCTCCCAAAGTGCTGGAATTTCAGGCTGAGCCACCGAGCCCAGCCTAAGAATCTACAGAAAACTATTAAAGGTAAAATATGAGTTCAGAAAAGTTGTGGGATACTAATTCCATATTTTAAAAGACCATTCTACTTCTATACAGTAGCAATGAACAATCCAAAAATGGAATTTAGAAAACAATTCCATTTAGAACACAATTACAACAGCTTCTAAAAAAATTAACACTTAGGGATAAAGAAGACTTGTATGCTGAAAACTACAAAACATTTCTGAGCCAGGCTCTGTGGCTCAGCCTGTAATCCTACGCCTTGGGAGGTTGAGGTGAGTGGATTGCCTGAGCCCACAGGTTCGAGACCTGCTTGGGCAACTTGGTGAGACCTCATCTCTACAATAAATCAAAAAATTAGCCAGGTGTGGTAGCGCACACCTGTAGTTCCAGCTACTTGAAAGGCTGAGACGGAACGATCACTGGAGCCCAGCAGGTCAAGGCTGCGATGGCCAGGAGAGACCACTGCACTCCAGTCTGGGTAACTCAAAAACAAACAAACAAACAAACAAACAAACAAACAAAATATTTCTGAAATAAGTTAAAGAAGACATAAATAAATGGAAACATATCTGCAAGCGTGGACATCACGCCAAGCTCACACCTGTAAGCCCAGCACACTGGGAGGCCGAGGCAAGAGGATAGCTTGATCACAGGAGTTCAAGACCAGTCTAGGCAACAAAGCAAGACCTCATCCCTACAAAAAAACAAACAAAAAGTGGATGGGTATGGAGGGGTACACCGGTAGTCCCAGCTACTCAGGAGACTGAAGCAGAAGAATTGCCTGAGACCAAGAGGTCACAGTTGTGGTGAGCAGTATTCATGCTACTGCATTCTAGCCTGGGCTGCAGAATGAGACCTCAACACAAAAAAAGAAAAAAAAAGAAAAAAAGGAGTAAATCTTTATAATCTTGGATCAGCAATGATTTCGTAGGTATGACACATAAAGCAGAGAAAACCAAAGAAAAGATAGATACATTGGACCTTATCAAAATTTAAAACTTTTGTATTTCAAAGAACATACCCAAGAAATATACCCAATAAACTGAAAATAGAGACTTAAACAGACATTTGAACACCAATATTCACTAAAGCAGTATTCACAACAGCCAAAATGTGAAAGCAACCAACTATCAATGCATGAACAGATAAACAAAATGTGATATATACATATAATAGGGTATTATCCAGACTTAAAAAGGTAGAAAATCTGACACATGCTACAACATAGATAAACTTTGAAGACATTATGCTGTGTGAAAGAAGCTAGTCACAAAAGAACAAATATTATATGATTCTACTTATATGAGGTACCTAAAGTAGTCAAAATCACAGAAAAAGAGAGCGGAATGCCAGACCCTGGGAGGAAAAGGGAGGACACTGTTTAATGGGTACAGAGTTTCAGTTTGAGAAAATGAAAACATTTTGGAGTTGGATGGTGGTAACAGTTGTACAATAATATGAATATACTTAATGTCACTGAATATATCCTTAAAATGAATAAAATATCATGATGCAAAAAATCCTCAACAGAATACTAGCAAACCGAATTCAGCAACATATTCAAATAATTTTACAACATGACCAAGTAAAATTTATACCTGGAATGCAAGGATGGTTCAACACATGAAAACAAACAAGCCGGGCTCCATGGCTCAGCCTGTAATCCCAGCGCTTTGGGAGGCTGAGGTAAGTGAATTGCCTGAGCCTGCGGGTTCGAGACCCACCTGGGCAACTTGGCGAGACCTCATCTCTACAATAAATCAAAAATTAGCCAGGCGTGGTACTATGCACTTGTAGTTCCGGCTACTTGGAAGGCTGAGGTGGAAGGATCGCTGGAGCCCAGCAGGTTGAGGCTGCAATGGCCGGGAACGGCCACTGCACTACAGTCTAGGTGACAGAGTGAGACTCCAATTCAAAAAAAAAAAAAACAAAAAAAAAACCAACAAATGTAGTACACCACATTAATGGAACGAAAAGAAAAACCACATGACCATCTCAACTGAAAAAGTATCTTTTTTTTTTTTTTGAGTTGGAGTCTCACTCCGTCATCCAGGCTGGAGTGCAGTGGCACGCTCACAGCCAAATTCCAGCATCAACCTGTTGGGCACTGGTGATTCTTCCACCTCAACCTTCCAAATAGCTGGAATTATAGATGTGTGCTACCACACCCAGCTAATTTTTTAAAAAATTTATTGTAGAGACAAAGTCTCACCAAGTTGCCTGGCTGGTCTCGAACCCGCGGGCTCAGGCAATCCTCTTGCCTCGGTCTCCCAAAGTGCTAGGTTTACAGGCTGAGCCATGGAGCCTAGCCTGAAAAAGCATCTTGGAGGGGAGGAAAAAAAAAAAAAGAAAAAGCATCTGACAATACTCAACACCCTTCCACGATAAAAACACACAACAAACTAGGAATAGAAGGAAACTACCTCAATATAATAAAAGCAATATCAACACACAAAAAAATACAATAGGCCAAATACAGTGGCTCACACCTATAATCCCAGTACTTTGGGAGGCCAGGGTGGGAGCATTGCTTGAAACCAAAGTTCAAGAGCAGCATGGGAAACATAGCGAGACTTCCCTTTAAAAATATTTTAAAATATTTAAAAATTAGCTAGGCATAATGGTACACACCTGCAGTCCCAGCTACTTGGAAGGCTGATGCAGGACCCAAAAGGTCAAGGATGCAGTGAACAAGGATCATGCCACTGCATTTGATCCTGGGTGACAGAGTAAAACCCTGTCTCCAAAAAAAAAAAAATCTACAATAGACTGAAAGCTTTACCTTCAACATCAGGAACAAGGCAAGAATGCCTGCTTTAGCAATTTATATTCAACATAGTACTGCAATACCTAGCCAGAGCAATTAGGCAAGAGAACAAAATAAAAGGCATCCAAACTGGAAAGAAGTAAAATTATCTCTGTTTGCAGATGATATGATTTTATATGTAAAAACCCTAAAGATTACATACATACACAAAAACTGTCAGAACTAAAAAATTATTCCGCAAAGTAGCAGGATACAAACTGAACACACAAAAAAAACCAACTGCATTTCTATACCCAATAAACAATCTGAAGGGAAAGTAAGAAAACAATCTCTCTCTTTTTTTTTTTTTTTTTTTTTGAGTTGAAGTCTCACTCTGTCGTCCAAACTGGAG
>NW_007253799.1:211474-215700 GCF_000164805.1 Carlito syrichta
TGCCCAAGCCCGCGGGTTCGAGACCCGCCTGGGCAACTTGGCGAGACCTCATCTCTACAACAAATCAAACAATTATTAGCCGGGCATGGTAGCGTGCGCCTGTAGTTCCAGCTACTTGGGAGGCTGAGGGCAGAAAGATCGCCGGAGCCCAACAGGTGGAGGCTGCGGTGGCCGGGAGCGGCCACTGTACTCTAGTCTGGACACAGAGTGAGACTCCAACTAAAAAAAAAAAAAAAAAAAAAAAAAAAAAAAAATAAAGTACTAAGGATCTGTGTAACTAAAGAAGTAAAAGACTAAAATGAAAACTAAAACATATTGCTGAAAGGAATTAAAGAAGATAGAAATAGAAACACATTCCATATTCATAGGCTAGAAGACTTAATATTGTTAAAATGCCCATACTACCCAAAGCAATCTAAAGATTCAATGCAATCCCTATTAAAATATCAATGACGTTTTTTGCAGAAATATAAAAATCAATCCTAAAATTCATATGGAATCTCAAGGGACCCCAAATAGCCAAAACAATCTTGACAAAAAAAGAAAAGAGCTGGAGGATTCACACTTCCTGCTTTTAAAACTTACAAAACGCTAAGGTAACCAAAATAATATGGTACTGGCATAAAGACAGACATATAAACCAAAATATAAAATAGAGAGCCTAGCAATGAACACTAGCATATATGGCCAAATGATTTTTGACAAGAGTGCCAAGGCTATTCAATGAGGAAAGAAAAGGGTTTTCAACAAATGGTGCTGGGAAAACTGGATATCCACATGCAAAAGAATGAAGTTAGACAGGCCCTCACCTTAGACCACTATAAAAATTAACTCAAAATGGATCAAAGACCTAAATAATTTTAGATTAAAACCTAAACCTGTAACTATAAAATCATAAGAAACATAAAACTATAAAACTCTTAAGAAGAAAACAGAAGCAAAAAGTTCCATGACACTGAATTTGGCAATGATTTCTTGACTATGACACCAAAGACACAGGCAACAAAACAAAAAACGGAAAAATTGAACTGTATAAAAATTTGAAACTTCTGTACTTCAAACAACACTATCAACATAGTAAAAAAAGGGAGCCCACAAAATGAAAGAAAATATTTATAAATCATATATCTGATAAGAGATTAACATCCAGAATATACATATAGTGAACTCCTAAAACTTAAAAAAAAATCGGATTCAAAACTGGGCAAAGAGGCCGGGTGCGGTAGTTCAAGCCTGTAATCCCAGCACTTTGGGAGGCCAAGGTAAGAGGATTGCCTGAGTCCAAGGGTTCGAGACCAGCCTGGGCAACTTGGTGAGACCTCGTCTCTACAATAAATAAAAAAATTAACCGGGCATGGTGGCACACACCTGTAGTCCCAGTTACTTGGAAGGCTGATGAAGAAGGATCACCTGAGCCCAACAGGTTGAAGCTGCGGTAGCTGTGAGTTTGCCCCGGAACTCCAGCCTAGGTGACAGAGTGAGACTCCAACAACAACAACAGAAAAAACTGGGCAAAGAACTTGAGTACACATTTCTCCAAAAAAGATAGATACATAAATGGCCAAGAGCGCATGAAAAAATGCTGAACATGATCTTTAGGGAAATGCAAATCAAAACTACAATGAGATAGCACCTCCCAGCTATTACAATGGCTACTATTAAAAAATTAAAAATAACATGTGTTGGCAATGATGTGGCGATACTGGAATCTTTGCTCACTGTTGGTAGGAATGTAAAATGGTATAGCCTCTATGAAAAACAATACAGCAGTTCCTCAAAAAAATTACAACTAGAATTACCACATAATCCAAGAATTTCACTTCTAGGTATATACCCAAAAGAATTGAAAGCAGAGTCTAAAAGAGGTATGTGTAAACCCATGTAGCTTTATTCACAATAGTAAAACATGGAAACAACCCAAGTCTCCACTGAAAGATAAACAGATAAGCAAAATGTGGTATATCCATACAATGGAACGTTATTCGGCCTTAAAAAGGAAATTCTGCATTATGCCACAATATGAGTAAACCTTGAGAATGTGAAATAAAGACAAAGTTAAATAGTGGTTGCCAGGGGATAGGGAAAGGAAGAAATGGGAAGTTATTTAATGTTAATGAGTATAGTGTTTCAGTTTTATAAGATGAAAAGAGTTATGGCCAGGCTCGGTGGCTCAGCCTGTAATTCTGCGCTTTGGGAGGCCGAGGTGAGTGGACTGCCTGAGCCCATGGGTTCAAGACCCGCCTGGGCAACTTGGCGAGACCTCATCTCTACAATAAATCAAAAAATTGGCCGGATGTGGTAGCGCGTGCCTGTAGTTCCAGTTACTTGGAAGGCTGAGGCGGAAGGATTGCTGGAGCCCAGCAGGCCGAGGCTGGGAGAACTCATCTATTTTAGAGAACTCATCTCTAAAATAAATTTTAAAAAATTAGCTGGGAATGGTGGTGCATGCCTGTAGTTTCAGCTACTTGGAAGGCTGAGGCGAAAGGATTGCCCGAGCACAGCAGGTTGAGGCTGTGGTAGCTGTGAGTGTGTACTCCAGTATGGGCGACAGAGTGAGACTCCAACTCAAAAAAAAAAAAAGAGTTATGGAGATAGATGGTGAAGACAGTTGCACAGCATTTTTTTTTTTTTTTTTGTAAGTCAGTCTCCCTCTGTCACCCAGACTGGAGTGCACACTCACAGCTACCACAGCCTCAACCTGCTGTGCTCGGGCAATCCTTTCGCTTCAGCCTTCTAAGTAGCTGAAACTACAGGCATGCGCCACCATTCCCAGCTAATTTTTTAAAATTTATTTTAGAGATGAGTTCTCACCAAGTTCAGGCTGGTCTCGAACCCGTGGACTCAAGCAATCCTCTCACCTCAGTCTCCCAAAGTACTAGGATTATAGGCATGAGCCACCACGTCCAGCCATGAATATATTTAATTACACTGAATCACACACTTGAAAATGGTTAAGACGATAAACTATGTTACGGCTATTACAATTTTTTTAAAATGAAAGAAAAAGTTAAATGTAAATTTTGTTATGTATTTTCCCAATTTTTTGGATTTTTCAATGAAAAGACACCTCACAACATGAAAAAGCATTTTTGTAAACAATGTATTCAAAAAAGGTTTAGTATCCAGAATATATGAAGAACTCTCTTAAAACACAACAATAAAAGAAAATGGGCAAAGGATTTGAATAGATATCTTCCCAAAGAAGATATACAAATTAACAATAGACACATGAAGGGATGATCGGCATCTCATTTGTCATTAGAGAAATGAAAATCAAACCCACAATGAGGTAAAAAGGTAGTGGGTGCAGTGTGGAGAATGTGGAGAAACTGGAACCCTCATACATAACTAGAAGGAATATAAAATGGTGCAGCAACTTTGGAAAAGTTTGGCAGTTCTTTATAAAGTTAAACATGGGCCAGGAGCGGCGACTCACACCTGTAATCCCAGCACTTTGGGAGGCGAAGGCAAGATGGCCTGAGCCCAGGAGTTTGAGACCAGCCTGGGCAATTTGGCAAGACCTTGTCTCCACAAAAAATCAAAAAATTAGCCGGGTGTGGTGGCACAAGCCTGTATTCAGCTACTTGGAAAGCTGCAGCAAAAGGATCACCTGTGCCCAACAGGTGGAGGCTGCAGTAGCCATGAACATGCCACTGCACTCCAGCCTGGGCGACAGAGTAAGACTCCAACTCATAGATAGGTAGGTAGGGTAGGGAGGTAGGCAGGCAGGCAGGCAGGTTGATAGAGATGGTTATACAACCTTATGAGTAAATATACTAAATATACTAAAGTATATTTTAAAAGGGTGAGTTTTATGGTATTATATTTTACATCATAAAAGAAAAAACAGAATACACAATTACACATTCCATTTGCCATCAAAGCAATAATGTCTTCACACATCATTCCAGATGAGAGGATAGGAAAAGGCAAATAAATAATGTCTTAATACTACCGTGAAAACAGTTTGACTCCAAGACAACACCTCTCAAGAGAAACCCAAACATAGTTTGAATACTACTGGCCAAAACTAATACTCAGCATATGACCAGCACTTAATGAACACTTAATGATTGATCATTAAATTATTTAAACTAGCCGGGCTCAGTGGCTCAGCCTGTAATCCCGTGCCTTTGGGAGGCTGAGGTGAGTGGATTGCCTGAGCCCGCGGGTTCGAGACCCACCTGGGCAGCGAGACCTCATCTCTACAATAAATCAAAAAATCA
>NW_007253799.1:215766-219129 GCF_000164805.1 Carlito syrichta
AAAAAAAAAAAAAAAAATTATTTAAACTACAGCAGGAGTTAAATATTTAATAATTAAAGTATTAAACTACACACTGACAAAATGCTGTCAGGTTTCGTTATTCTGAGAATGCATACTTTAAATACTTGCAAAATGTTTTTTTGACAATCTACGTCTATACAAAATTTAACACCCTATGCATACTAAATTTTGACACTCTAAGTTTGAGGGTGAAGAGTTCTGACTCTAGAATCAGACACCCTGCAGCAAACTGTGAGATCTTGTCCAAGATACTCAACTCTTCTACACATCCCTTCCTCATCTGTAAATGAGGATAATATTAAAAGGGCTGTTGCAAGGGCTGAGTTCTATGATCTTGAAAAGAAATCAGCACATATTAACAACGCGGCACATTATCTAATATCATTATAAATCAAATACCCATTTAAAACTATCAGACTGTTGTGTGATTAACAAACATACCTATTTCTTTTTGCAAGTACAGGATGCTCTGTATAAAGATTACAACTTTGTTCATCTTTATTGGTGAACATCAAGCTTGTATGACTAGTTCTCCCTCTTTCCAGCCTAGACTCTTCAATGTCCTATCCTATTGATTTCTAGTGTTAAACTAGAAAACAGTCAACTAATCCAACCCAATGAGTGAAAAGTCTTCCTGAATATCCATAACAAGGTGATTTTTCCCAGAGGTATTTTTATCTCAAAAGAATCTTCTAAAAAAATTAGAAGTAGGAGATTTTAGAAATCTAAAAATTACAGCCTGCAGGGTAGCTCAGCCTGTAATCCCAGCACTTTGGGAGGCCAAAGCGAGAGGACTGTCTGAGCCCAGGGGTTGGAAACCAGTCTGGGCAACTTGATGAGATCTCATCTCTACAATAAATTACAAAAACTAGCCAGGCATGGTGGCGTGTGTCTATAGTTCCAGCTACTTGGAAGGC
Source organism: Carlito syrichta (assembly GCF_000164805.1). Classification (NCBI taxonomy): domain Eukaryota; kingdom Metazoa; phylum Chordata; class Mammalia; order Primates; family Tarsiidae; genus Carlito; species Carlito syrichta. The sequence continues at coordinate 216,705 of NW_007253799.1, forward strand.
TGATCACTTAAGCTCAGCAGGTAGAGGCTGTGGTGACCGTGAGCGTGCCACTGCACTCCAGCCTGGGCGACGTCAAGAATGAGACTCCAACTCAAAAAATAAATATATAAATAAAAATTCTTAGACAATAAGATGTGGATCGCAGGTTCCTCAAAGTAACAGTGAAAAACAGGGAAAAGAGAGGAGGAGGTTGGTATGGAAAAGGCGGCTTGCCTATCCACTAAAAACAGGGGATAGAGTCTGTTGGTAAGGAAGCCAAGGAGAAATTACTAGACTAGGAGTCAGAAAACATAGTTCTAATCACAGCTCAATCACTATCTCACTTGGTAATCTCACAAGATAAAAATCTTAACACTTTAATATAACATACATAGCCCTTCACAATTTGATTGCTACTTCCAACCATTCTCTTACCGTTCTATCCATATCCTCAATTCTTGTCACACTTAATTTCTCACTCTACCCCACACACCCAAGGCCTATTACAATTTATGATCTTTGCATGTCATTCCCTGAGTCTGGAATAGCATCCAGTCCATCCTCTTCTCCACCTAGTAAACTCACCACTCAAGAAATAGCTTCTTTCTCTGAACTCCCATAATCCAGTGTTGTAATTTTATTATATATAAACTGAGTTCCTTGAAAACAGAGGTTTTTCTGTATCTCTAAAACTGAGTAGTGTCTAGTATAAAGTATAAATGCAAATGTTTGATAAAGTGAATGGTTAAAATAAAGGAATAAATGGGCAATCTTAGGTAATTTCCCCTTCTACAAAATTAAGAGAATGGTTAATACATCTAAAAAGCAACATGGCATATACATTAGGAAAAGAGATGTGCTTTGCAATCTTGTTAACTCTATGATCTTCAGAAAATTACTTAACTTTGGTGAGTCACAGATTCCTCATCTACAAACAGGTTTCATAGAGCTGTTACACTGAACGAGTGAAAAAAATGCATAAACATGCCTAGCACGGTGCCTGGAACAAAACAGGTACTCTAATAAATGTTAGCTCCCTTTCTCTCCCCTTTTAGCTCTCAGAATAACTAGACATTCAATGAGATAATGTGATATGAAAATAATTTGAAAAAATGTAAGATATTTTACTGGTATGGGATGTGATTGGGGGCCAGTGTCTTGTGCTCGTTTGGAAAGAGTTCACAAACAGACACACACAGAACCAAGATAAGCAAGTGGCCTTATTGAGCAAAGTGAAGTATACTCTTGAGGGCAGAGAATGCGCAAAACACTTCCAGAAGTACTGCTGCCCCTAGCTAATACTGAGCTTTAACTTTTATGGGATAACATAAGGTTGGGAGGAGTTAACCAAGGGGCATCTAGAGGGTACTAGGGTGATCCTATGTAGATTTTCTGGGAAACAGGTGGACAACTGGAATTGGCGTACTACCCAATTTTAAACTATATATGATCTTTTCGGATCTGTCGTAACATCAGGTACATGATGATGTTACATGACGAGAGTGGGAGATGTCCCTAGGGTAAGTTTATGTTAATATATTATAAAATGAAGGTAAGGGCCAGGACTGGGGTATTTAGGTCAACTTTGGCTATAGGTACACATGCTCCAGGGGATAGGGAACCATGTTCCCACTCGGTGGTTGGTTCTCCACCACAAACATCCTGAGAAAGAGGATGTAGGCTGCTGCAGACATGAATTTTCCAGCAGCCTTGAAACTGAGGCAAGTTGTGTAAGAGTTTTCACTGATTTCTGAATTTTCCTATAGCCCTGAAATTTCCCTACTCTAACCTGCCTACTCTATCAATACCACACAGATTAAATCTCTCATTTAAGGAGGAAAAACATCTGAACTGCTAATCTCTTCATTTTTATACCCATTTTTCTTTTTGGGCTTATAAGAAACACTTGGGGACATTAGCTGGTTTTTAAACATTTCCCCAAATTATGTAATTATCTAGGATTTCAGAATTAAAACAATTCAGTTAGTCCCATGTAAACAACCCTAATTCCCTTAGGATCAATAAGAAAAAGTCCACACATCCTGCTTTGAACTATGATGTCCTTTTCCCTGGCCTGTTTTAGGTCTTCCTAGAATTGTTCTTTTTTAGAACATATTTCTACCTGCAGCAATGACTTTAAATGAATTCTGTATGCATCAGAAGTAATGGCTCACACCTGTAATCCCAGCACTTTGGTAGGCTGAGGAGGAAGGATCTCTTGAGGTCAGGATTTCAAGACTAGCCTATGCAATATAGTAAGACTCCATCTCTATTAAAAATATAAAAAGCCGGGCTCAGTGGCTCAGCCTGTAATCCCGCGCCTTTGGGAGGCTGAGGTGAGTGGATTGCCTGAGCCCACAGGTTCGAGACCCGCCTGGGCAGCGAGATCTCATCTCTACAATAAATCAAAAAATCAGCCGGGCATGGTAGCGCACGCCTGTAGTTC
>NW_007253799.1:219202-222225 GCF_000164805.1 Carlito syrichta
GGTAAAAATATCGCTTGAGCCCAGGAGTTTGAAGTTGTAGTGAGCTATGATCATGCCACTGCACTCTAGCCTGGACAACAGAGTGAGACCCTGTCTTTTAAAAAAAAAATTACAATAATAAAATAAATACTTGAATTCTGTAGCATTACTTTATCAATTCAAGCATTTGCAATTTATTTATTTATTTATTTTTTGAGTTGGAGTCTCACTCTGTCGCCCAGACTGGAGTGCAGTGGCCGCTCCCGGTCACCGCAGCCTCGACCTGTTGGGCTCCGGCAATCCTTCCACCTCAGTCTTCCCAGTAGCCGGAATTACAATTTATTTTTAAAAGGAACACAACTCACCAAATTCTGTTGTACCAAAATGGTCTAATTTTTTTTAAGGATAACCAAAATTTTCTGGCACTAGTATTTACAGGTAAGTCTTGGTTATTTTATTTCTCTGACATCAAAAACCTTCTGCAGTGAATAAATGCAAACACCTTTCTTTACCCAGAGATCCTAATTTGACATTCTATAAAGAACACAACATATGGCCAGGCGCAGTGGCTCACGCCTTTAAGCCCAGCACTTTTGGAAGGCAGAGGCAGGAGGACTGCCTGAGTCCAGGGGTTCGAGACCAGCCTGGGCAACTTGGTGAGACCTCATCTCTACAATAAATCAAAAAATTAGTCGGGTGTGGTGGCATGCACCTGTGGTTCCAGCTACTTGGAAGGCTGAAGTGGAAAGATCACCTAAGCCCAGCAAGACGAGGCTGAGGTGGCAGTGGGCATGCTGTTGCACTCTAGCCTGGGTAAGAGTGAGATTCTGACTCAAAAAGAAAAAACAAACAACAACATAATTAATGGTACCTATTACGTATGTCAAGGTTAACTTTGAGGTCAAAAAAAGTTCTTATACTTAACTCTTATTAAAATGAATTTGCTCTAAGAACTAATAAAAATTCTCCTTAAACAGCTTTTTGTTAGAGATATTTACAATTACAACTATAAATTCTGGTTCTCTGTAATCCCAGCACTTTGGGAGGCCAAGGTGAGAGGACTGCCTGAGCCCACGGCTTCAAGACCAGCCCGAGCAACTTGGCGAGACCTCATCTCTACAATAAATCAAAAATTAGCCAGATGTGGTAGTGCATGCCTGTAGTTTAAGCTACTTGGAAGGCTGAGGTGGAAGAATTACTGGAGCCCAGCAGGTCGACGCTGGAGTGGCTGTGAACATGCTACTGCACTCCAGGCTGGGCAACAGAGTGAGACTCCAACTCAAAAAAAAAAAAAAAAAAACATTGGTTCTAAAAGTTCTAAAATTAAAATGTAGATACTGTGGTGTTCTAGCTAAATCAGCTAAAAATAAATGTAATTCTAGATATGATTTGAAATTCATAAAATTGAACTAAACATATACATAATAATATCTGATTAATTTATCTATATTACTAACTTGGCTTAGGACAATAAAATGACTTTAAATTTCCCTTCTGCATTTAGATGTTTGCTGGACTTAAAACATTAAATGTCAATAACTTTCACTTCCACTTCTGGATTATTTCAAGGAAGTTTCATTTTTTTTTCATTTTTCAGCACTAGCCAAGTGAAAAATTGCAAACAGCAGGAAACTTTATCTAAAATGATTATTTTTAAAAAATAAATTTGTTTATATTACATGTAAATAGTTTTAAAGCACAAAATAACTTGATTCTTTTTTCACCAAAGTATATGGCTTCTAAGAAGCACTCTTTAAAAACCTGGTTGTAAAAGCAACACAACACACTAGACACTAATGAGTTCACTGATTATCTTAAGCACAACTTTCTAAATGAATCGGTATTTCATAATTTTACAAGCTGTGACTTATCAGTACTACAAAGCGGTGTAGTGCAGCAAATTCTAAGGAGACATCGGTTTTGAACCTAAGGAAAATTTCAGTGCACACACACAAGCCAGCTTTTCTTTTTAAACCATTCCACAAAATAACCCTCTAGTCCGGTATTCTCTCTAAATTATCATATCCGGCTGGGATTATCCAATTTTATTAGCTAATAGTGCTTATTACTTTAAAAACAGAAACAGGATATGTTCTGTTTCACCATCTGTTACAAACAATTTGCTGTTACAAGACTTGGGGAGAGGGGAATCTTTGAAAATAAAAGACAATCTGATCCACTCAAGCCAATAACTAAATGCGTGCCAACAAAACGCAATTCGAATTGCATTTCTAGACACTAATTTAAGATCACAAAGATGTGTAAGGAACTACTTTTGTATCTAAAAAAAAAATCAAGATGAAGACATATGATATACTGAAACTAAGATCTCACGCCAGGTCCAAAATCCAACTGGTTTAAGATTTGGTAATCTTCTGAAAAGAAAATGTTTAATCAACGTCGTTAAAACAACAGTAATTCATCCCATTCAAGTACGACTAGAAATCTCGCTGATGTACTCCTTTCAGGTCATTCTTTTGCAATACCGATATCAATAGATCTGAAACCTCTCGCAGAGGCGTGCAACACACTCGGGAGTGCTGTCTGTTTACAAATACGAATCTCACAGTTACCCACGTCAAAAGCGCGCATTCCCACCTTTCGGCTGGGGGGGGGGCGAGGAGAGAGAAGGCGGGCGAACAAGAAACGCTATCCTTACAGACACCTCTGCCTGCTCCCTACAAGGACCAGCCCAGAGAAAGCGTATTCCGTGGGATATGCGTGTGTGTACCTCTGTTTTATACACACACACACATATACATCTGTATCTAAGTAAGGGTGCAAGAAAGGCGCACATGACGGGGAGTCGCGCTGGACCCAAGAGCACGCTCCAACCCATCCCGTTAACTCAAAACCCGCCTCGCTGGTCTACAACAGGTTTCGGTCCGGGACCGAGAGCGCCGGCCACTGCGCACAGTCCGTCCCCGAAGCGCCCCGATGCCCTCCGCAGGCCTCCCAGGCCGCCGTCCCTACCACCCTCATCTCGGCTTTCCCCCCCGGACACGCGGAGCCCGCGCCGGCAGAGGGAGAAGCGTCAGGCCCCC
>NW_007253799.1:222245-234496 GCF_000164805.1 Carlito syrichta
TTCTGAAACAATACTGGAGATTGGGGGTAAGTCATGGTATACTGGCAGATTGATAGATTAGGTCTGAAAAGAGTGGAAAGTGGCAAAATGTTTTTCATTTAGTGACAGTGAAATTTTTAAAAAGCAAAAGAAGTGAGGTCTATATCAAAATGGGACACTTTCCTGGCTGTGTTACTTTCAGTCCTGGATAACACATTGATGAGATGGGAGAGGGGTCCCCTGAGTTTGGCCATGGCAAATCTTCTTCCTTCCATAGGCTTCCATACACCTCCTTAGGCACAAACCCATTTTTAGAATTGGCCCCAGGTGAAAGTCAGCCAACTAGTCCTTTAGAATATCCTTCAAGTAATTTTATCCTTCATTTTCCATATCCAACGAGGTGCGTCACATTAGGAGGGTTAGAGTGAGAATAGCTGGCCTGTTCGAGCTCACTCCCTCGGCTACAGGAGCCGCGCCGCGGCTGCAGCCTCCGTACCTGCGAGGCCCGCGAGCTACAGGCGCGCGCGACGCCTCCTCATCTCAGTGGCTCCCTCCCCCTCCGCCTCCCGCTGCCGTTGCTGCCGCCACCGCCGCCGCCGCCGCCGCTGGAGGCCGGGACACGACGAGCTCAGGACTCCACCGCCATGTCCGCCGCGCCGCGAACTGCATTGTGGGGGGGAAGGGATGGGGAGGGGGAAGAGGAGGGAGAGGGAGAGAAAGAGGTGGACCCGCTGAGGGGAGGAGGCCGCGGGAGAGTGGGAGCCGGGGAGAGGGGGAGGGGAGAGGCGGACGGAGCCAGATTGGGGTCTCGGCCCCGGAAGACCGGAGATGGGAGACAGACGCCGAGGAGACCCGGGAGAGGAGACGCAGACGCGAGGGCTCAGGGGCGCTCCCTCCCTTCGTTCCGGGGGCCCCGGCTCCGGGTAAACCGGGGCGGGGGAGGGGCATTCGCCAGTGGGGGAAGGGGCTCGTGGTGGCCGCGAAGAAACAATGGGGAGAGGGCCGAGGTGGGAGGACGGCGCACTCACACCCACGCTGAGGGCAGCGAGCGCGCGCGCCAGGACACTCGTTGGCCTGCGAGGAGGGGCGGGGCCCCGGCGGAGGGGGCGGGTCGAAGGCGCGCGGGGAGGGGCGGGGCTTCCCAGAGGAGGTCGCGAGGTCCGCCAGCCCGCCGGGGCCCGCGGTTGGCGACCTATCGGGCTCCCAGGGTCTGCCGAGGCCCCGGGGCAGGCAGAGGGACCCCGAAAGGCGCCTGGCTCCCGAGGCTGTTTCCCCTGGGAAAAGGCCGGCCTCGGATGTGTACCCTCTGGCCTGGCACACCGACCCTCGGCGGCCGGCGTGCTGGCTTCTGAGCGCCTGCTGTGGGCTAGACTAAGGAAGCCCTTAGGGTCGACCCCCACCCATTCACCGTTGCCACTGGCCCACCACAGCTGCACCTTTTTTCCTGGTAAAAGGTAGCCAATTCAGCAGTTAAGGAGCTCAAAAGAGAAATCTCGGGAGCACCCTCCCCAAAAAGAGGTTTTGGAAATCATTTATTTAGTTTAAGGCGGGATAAAATCAATAGGCCCTCCTCCTCCTCTTGCTTTTAGCGTGCTATGTTATTCCATGTATTTATCTTATTTAAAGTCAGGTTAATCTGACAAAGGCCTGACATCCAGTATCTACAAGGAACTCAAACGTGCGGAAAAGAAGAAAATAAACAGCCCTATTAAAAAGTGGGCAAAATATATGAATAGACAAAAGAAGACATACCAGCAACCAACAGATACATGAAAAAACGCTCAGCCTCACTAATCGTCAAAGAAATGTAAATAAAAACTACATTGAGATACCACCTACCGCTAGTCAGGATGGCCATCATCAGTAACTCAAAAAACAACAGGTGCTGGAGTGGATGTGGAGAAAAGGGAACACTTCTACACTTGGTGGGAGTGTAAACTAGTACAGGCTCTGTGGAAAACTGTGGCGATTCCTAAAAGATCTAAAAATCGACCTTCCATAAGACCCAGCAATCCCCCAACCGGGAATGTACCCAGAGGAACTCAAATTATTCTACAAAAAAGATACCTGCATGCACATGTTTATTGCAGCATTATTCACAATAGAAAAACTATGGAACCAACCATGCTGCCCACTGAAAATGAACCAGGTTCGAGACCCGCCTGGGCAACTTGGCGAGACCTCATCTCTACAATAAAAATCAAAAATCAGCCGGGCGTGGTAGCGCACGCCTGTAGTTCCAGCTACTGGGAAGGCTGAGGCGGAAGGATCTCCGGAGCCCAGCAAGTAGAGGCTGCAGTGGCCGGGAGTGGCCACTGCACTCCAGTCTGGGCGACAGAATGAGACTCCAACTCAAAAAAACAAAAAAAAGGAAGAAAGAAAATGAACTGAATAAGAAAAATATATGGTACATACACACGATGGAATATTATACAGCCACAAAGAAGACAAAATTATGGACTTCGCAGCAACTTGGATGAATTTAGAATCTATCATACTCAGTGATCTATCATAGAAACAAAGAACTGAGTACCACATGTTCTCATAAGCAGACCCTGGACATTTGTCATAATACTATAAGAAAGGGTTTGGCAGTAGTGGAACGCTGCCAGGCAAGGGGGAGGCACATCACATTAATAAGGGTACCTAATCTCAAACCAGGTGAAGTGGGGACCAAAAGGAGACCCAAACTTTACCTGTATAAAGACCATTTATCTACCTAATCCTGAATTGCACCCCACATCTTTAAAATAAAATAATTAATTAATCAATAAAGTAGTGGTTAGAGAGGACTTTTAGTCTTTTAAATTATTTTAGAGATTCCAGCCTCAGATAATTTAACCACCCTCTGACCTCAAAGCTGGACAAATCACACAGCTGCACCCTTGAGTCTGATTAACATATGCTAGGCAGGAAAAAGATTAGACAAGAGTGGGCATGGGGTTGAAGGGAAGATGCTAAATCTTAGGTATTGGCCGGGATTGGTGGCTCAGCCTGTAATCCCAGCACCTTGGGAGGCTGAGGTGAGTGGATTGCCTGAGCCCGCAGGTTTGAGACCTGCCTGGGCAACTTGGTGAGACCTCATCTGTACAATAAATCAAAAACTTAGCCGGACGTGGTAGCGCGCGCCTGTAGTTCCAGCTACTTGGAAGGCTGAGGCGGAAGGATCACCAGAGCCCAGCAGGTCCAGGAGCAGCCACTGCACTACAGTCTGGGTGACAGAGTGAGACTCAAAAAAAATCTTAAGGCATTTACAGGATACTACCCTATACATTTTCTTATGACTCAGAGGCTGCAGAGGGACACTCCTCTTTACACTAATTCTGTGAGTTACATACTATTGCTCCTACTTACAGATGAGAAAACTAGGGCTCTGAGACTGCATTTCACCCCTATCTGTCCAGTGCTACAAGATTCAGATTATAATGGGTGGAATACTGGATTTCAAGTCAAAAGAACCCTGCCTAACTTTGGCATTTATCAACTGGATGACTTTGGGCAGATGGACCCTCTAAGTTTCTCATCTGTAAATTTTTAAACTACATCCCTACTTCACAGGGGTGATGTAAGGAATACAGCAGGAAACAGAAGTGAAAGCCTAAACTCTATAGTGACGCTAAGACGATACCAACATGCCCTTTACTTTAGTTAGTGTTATCAGTGTCCTTGGAGCAAGTTCAATTGAATAAACATTTCCTGGTTACTTAAAAGCAAAGCATTGAGTTAGCTGCCAGGGAAACAAAGACAAACCACAGATTCCTAGCTCCAAAAAGTTCACCATTGAGCAAAGAAGATGATTCTGGTGAGCTACAGTAAAAGCAACGGATCATATGAACAAAGGGCTGGAAGTGTGACAAGGGAGAGTGTAATAAACTACACTTGGCTGAAACTTCAATAAAAGAAATAGAAGTTGAACCTTAAAGGTTTGACTGCTGTGTTCCAGACACATCTGTGATTCAGGGGATAGTATTTAGTCTGGAGTGTGCAGAAGATAATGAGATGGAAAAGAAAACTGGGGCCAGAATGAGAACCCCAATGCCTCTCTTCCCTTAGCCCTTCCAGATAATGCTCTCTTACCACCATTGCTCCTCTTCAACTCCCACTTCCTTTAAGTCTTCCTGATTACTTCTGCCCTCCCACACTCCCCTGAATGTGATTCCTCCATTCTCTGAATTCCTACTTATTAATTTTATAAATCTGACCCCAATAGATTGTAAACTTGAGCACAAATACTTATATTTGCGTTCTTTTTTTTTTTTTTCAGTTGGAGTCTCACTCTGCCGCCCAGACTGGAGTGCAGTGGCCGCTCCCGGTCACCGCAGCCTCGACCTACTGGGCTCCGGTGATCCTTCCGCCTCAGCCTTCCAAGTAGCTGGAACTACAGGCACACACTACCATGCCTGGCTAATTTTTTTGATTTATTGTAGAGATGAGGTCTCACCAAGTTGCCCAGGCGGGTCTCGAACCCACAGGCTCAGGCAATCCACTCACCTCAGCCTTCCAAGACACGGGATTACAGGTTGAGCCACCAAGCCCAACTTGTGTTCTTTATAATGTCTACATACTTGTTGAGTTGAAGATCTTGGCGACTGTAATCTTGTTTATCATCACAACTAAGTATATATTAGACAAGATCAGCTGATCCAGTCTGGAAGTTCTGGGACTTAACTTCATCTAAACTCAGGTGAGAATTATTTGAAGCAAAAATCTTATTTGGGTTATATGTAATGAGAAATATAATTACCCAGTGGATCGACATTCATAGTCTATTGTCTTCATAAGTGATAGGAAAACCTAGTAAAAAAACCAAAAAAACCCAAAAACTAATAATATTGAATGAAAAGATGACTTGGTAAATAAATCAGAACAAGAAAGGTCCTTAAGAGAGAAATACCAGGTAGATCTACTAGTTGATCATAAAGAGCCATTTATGCCATTGAAAAATGCAAATTTGCCGGGTACAGTGACTCAAGCCTGTAACCCAGCACTTTGAGAGACTGAAGCGAGAGGATTGCCTGAGCCCACAGTTTCGAGACCAGCCTGGGCTACATGGTGAGACCTTGTCTCGACAAAAACAAAAAACAAAAAAAAACTAGCTGGGCATGATAGCACACACCTGTAGTTCCAGCTACTTGGAAAGCTGAGACAGAAGGATCGCCGGAGCTCAGCAGGTCTACACTAGGGTGGCCGTGAGCATGCCACTGCACTCCAGCCTGGGCGATGGAGACTCCAACAAAACAAAAAAAAGCAAATTTTATGGGGGAATCACTGATCATTTTTAAGTGAGAGAGATATGACCAGGTTTGCTAAAGTGCTTCTCTGAGACCCATTTTTTCCCCCTCATCTACTTGTTTTATTCAAGGAGAGAGACTATAGACCCCAAGTGATGATGATCTCTGGGCAAAAAGAGTGCATGACCCCCATGATGTGGTCCTAACCAAGTCTTCTTCACCTTTGTATTTTTAGCACCCAGAATAATCCTGACACATATAAAAAACGCCCAGAAATTGCTTGTTGACTCTCTAAGTTATCTATAATCAGAAGCTATGTTTTTTTTTTTTTAATTTTAAAATTGTGGGGTATAATTCAGGGTTAGGTATACAAATATTCATTGTGTAGGTACCCTTGTTGATGAGGTGTGCCCCCCCTTGCCCAGGCAGATATTGACTACTGTTAATCCCACCTCCCTGCCCCCTCCCGCTGCAGTTTCCCACTACTGTCAATCCTTTTCTTATAGTTTTATGGTAGTTGTTCAAGGTCCACTTATGAGTGAGAACATATGATACTCAGATCTTAGTTTCTGTGAAAGATCGCTCAGTATTATAAACTCTAATTCCATCCAGGTTGCTGCAAAGTTCATGATTTTGTTCTTCTTTATGACTGCGTGATATTTCATTGTGTATATGTACCACATTTTTTTTATCCAGTCCTCTTTTGATGGATAGCATGTTTGGTTCCATGTTCTTGCTATTGTGAACAATGCTGTGATAAACATACGTGTGCAGGTATCTTTTTTATAGAGTGATTTGAGTTCTTCCGGGTATATTCCCAGCAGGGGGATTGTGGGATCATATGGAAGGTCAATTTTTAGAACTTTAAGGAATTGCCACACTGATTTCCACAGAAGCTGTACTAGTTTACCCTCCCACCAACAGTGTGAAGCGTTCCCTTTTCACCACATCCTCTCCAGCATCTGTTATTTTTTGTTATTGATGATGGCCGTTCTAACTGGAGTTAAGCAGTATCTCAGTGTAGTTTTAATTTGCATCTCCTTGATGACTAGTGAGGCTGAACATCTTTTCATGTATCTGTTGGCTGCTTGTATGTCTTCTTTTGAGAAGTGACTATTCATATCTTTTGCCCATGTTATAATGGGGTTGTTTGTTTTTTTCTTTTCAGCACATTTGAGCTCCTTGTAGATCCTTGATGTTAGGCCTTTGTCAGACATGGAATTGGCAAATATTGTTTCCCAGTCTGTGGGCTGTCTCCTTGCTCTCTTGATGGTTTCTTTGGCTTTGCAGAAGCTTGTCAGTTTAATGAGGTCCCACTTGTCTATCTTATCTCATGGCATGGGCACTTCGGGTTTTGATCAGGAATTGGTTGCCAGTTCCAACTTCCATAGAGTGCCTCCTGCATTTTCTAAGCTTCTTACTTATAGTTTGAGGTTTTGCATTTAGGTCTCTGATGCATTTAGATTTAATATTTGTGTATGGGGATAGGTAGGGGTCCTGTTTCAATCTTCTGCATGTGGTCAGCCAGTTTTCCCAGCACGATTTACTGAATAGGTTCTCCTCTCCCCAGTAGTGGGTGGTGGAAGCTTTGTCGAAGATAAGTTGGTTGAGAAATTGAGGTTTTGAGAAGCTATGTTTAAAGTTTAATTTTTGTGATTCTTACAAAGACCATGACAATACCAAAGCTCCTAAGGGATGTGTTCACCTCAAAGATAGTGTAAAGTATCTATTTCTCTTTGTCTTTTTGCATTCTTAAAAGTAAATAAGATGAAATGTGTAAAACTGCCTGTTTCATGGTAAACATTCCACCAAAGTGAATTAACTTTCTTTTTAAAATCTAGTTTATTCTCATCTGCCCCAGTTTGGATTGCGTGTGTCCTTAGACTCATGCAAGAACATGTATGTGTGTATCCATTGATTCTAGTTCATCTGTCTTGATTATTCTATGTGTGAAATTTTCAACTACAGCCACACCCTTTGGCTCCACTTCCTTGAAACATTAGAAAGTCTGTCTTTTAAGGTGGCATTATTTTTAAATGAATAAGATCTTAGAAAGGACATTAGAGTTCATACAGTTATTTAGATTATCAAGAACATATATACATGGAGGGGGTGATGCTATAAAGATAGTCTAGGACCACATAAGGGCCATATATGCCATTTTAAAAAGTGAGCCTTTATTTTAAACTTAAGGGCAATCATGGAACATTTGTAAGCAAGGAGAGATGATCAGATCTGCCTTCTACAGCAAGACAACAGGTGGTCATTCAACTTCTATTTGAACATTGGTAGCTATAGAGAGCTATTCCTTACCAAATCTACCTGTTTTAGGTGATAGAAATGCTTCCTTCACTGAACTGAAAACTTCCTTGTGTAATGTCTATTTGTTGGTATGCTGGCCTCAGGAGTAATATCAGTTTATTTTGGCTGGGCTCAGTGGCTCAGCCTGTAATCCTAGCACTTTGGGAGGCTGAGGCAAGTGGATTGCCTGAGCCCACGGGTTCGAGACCCACCTGGGCAACTTGGCGAGACCTCGTCTCTACAATAAATCAAAAATTGGCTGGACATGGTAGCATGTGCCTGTAGTTCTGACTACTTGGAAAGCTGAGATGGAAGGATCACTGGAGACCAGCAGGTTGAGGCTGCGGTGGCCAGGAGCATGCCACTGCACTCCAGTCTGGGTGACAGAGTGAGACTCCAACTCAAAAAAAAAAATCATTCTATTTTTTTTCAAATATAAAAACAAGATTGTAAACTAGATGAGCTAGGATTGGGAAGTCTATAATGCTGATGTGAATTTCCTTTAAGTCAACTAATTTACTTCCCTCTAAATCACATCTCTCTCTTTTTTCTCTAAAACAAAAATGAGATCCAACTCCATTTAACACTCTTCCTATGACCAACTCTAATGTGTTAGGACAATCTGCACTCTGATCTATCTTTTTGCCCTTCAAAATATCATGCCCTCTATCCAGAAATAAACCCTCGCATAGTCAAATGATTTTCCACAAGAATGCCAAGACTATTCAGTGGGTAAGAGACAGTCTTTTCAATAAATGGTGTTGGGAAAACTGGATATCCACATGCAAAAGTCTGAAATTGGACCCTGAACTTAGACAATATACAAAAATTAACTCAAAATGGATCCAGAACCTAAACATAAGACCTAAAACTATAAAACTCTCAGAATAGGATTGCCTGAGCCCGCGGGTTCATGACCCGCCTGGGCAACTTGGCAAGACCTCATCTCTACAATAAATCAAAAAATTAGCCAGGTATGATAGTGCGCACCTGTAGTTCCAGCTACTTGGAAGGCCTGCGGCGGGAGGATCGCCGGAGCCCAGCAGGTCGAGGCTGCTGTGACCGGGAGCGGCCACTGCACTCCAGTCTGGGCAACAGAGAGAGACTCCAACTCAAAAAAAAAACAAAAAAACAATATTCGATTTGGCAATGATTTCTTGGATATGACACCAAAAACAGACAATAGAAAAATAGACAAATTGGGCAGTATGGAAATGTAAAAAAGTATCATCAAAAGATACTATCAGAGCTGGAGGCAGTGGTATGCACCTGTAGTCCTCACTACTCAGAAGGCTGAGGCAAGAGGATCACTTGAGCCCAGGAGTTTGAGTCCAGCCAGCCTGGGCAGCATAGATACCCTAATCTTGAAAGAAAGAAGAGAGAAACAGACAGACAGAAACAGAGACAGTAATCATAAGCAAACTCCTGGGCTCACGTAATCCTCCCGCCTCGGCCTCCTAAAGTGCTGGGATTACAGGCATGAGCCACTGTGCCCAGCCTACATGAGAGATAGTTACAATTCCTGTTCTTAGGCAGAAGAAGCATAAAAATATACTATTTTTTTTTTTTAGTTGAAGTCTCACTCTGTTGCCCAGGCTGGAGTGCAGTGTACCACATCCGCGACCTGCTGAGTTCATGCTATCCTTCCGCCTCAGCCTTCCAAGTAGCCGAAACTACAGGCATGTACTACCACACCCGGCTAATTTTTTATTTATTGTAGGATGAGGTCTCACCAATTTTCCTTGGCTGGTCTCGAACCCACAGCCTCAGGCAATTCCCTCTCCTCGGCTTCCCAAAGTGCTGGGATTACAGGCTGAGTCACTGAGCCTGGCCAACAATTTTTAATTAATACATATGCTGTATTTCCATTCTTTGAAATTCAGAATAGGAAAAATTAATCTTTGTTGGTGGAAGTCAGAAGAGTGGTTGTCTCTGTGTGGAGATGTAGATATGGACTGGAAAATGGTATGAGAGAGCCTTCTAGAGGGCTGGAAATTTACTAGATCTTACTCCGAGTGGTGGTCACACATGTATATACTTTGTGACCATCCACTGAGTTGTGCACTTACGTTTCATGCTCCTTACTTTATGAATGTTTTGTGTCAATAAAAAAAGAGAAAAAAGTTCATACATGTTTAAAGGAATGGGAACTAGTCTGAAGTAATATAGGGAGAGGAAGGAAAAAAGCTTAGTAGATGTGTGACAAAGTTGGAGAGGTATAATGGCAATAGGTTGGAGGTTGTTGGAGGGTCTTGGGAATCATATTAAAGATTTTGAACTTGATCTTGCAAAGTATTTGATGAGTGACTTCAGTTCAAACTTTAAATATTTTTATTATACTTCTAACATAACCACATTGCAAAATTTTGAGCCTATAGAAAGTGACATAAACTATCCACAGTCTCACCACAGTACTATTTGGTATACTGGGTTTCCATCCAGTCTTTTTTCTTTTTCCTTTTTAAATTTTAACAGTTAGCTCTTCAAAATGAGCAGCTGGCCTGTGTCGGTTGGAGACTACCATGGGCTCGTCAGATCTGGAGAGGCATAAGCAAAAGAAGTCACAGCATATTTTGGCAAGAGCAAAGCAGAATCTAAATGGAAACCAAGTTATAAATGTGTATCGCAAATGGAGAAAGGCAAGGATGCAAAGAGTGAGAGGTCCAAGAGTGCTATGGTCTGAATGTTGGTATCCCCCCCCTAAAATTTGTTATGTTGGAACCTAATACCCAATGTGATAGAATTAAGAGGTAGGGCCTTTGAGAAGTGATGAAGTCATAAGGGCTTCATCCTCATGAATGAGTATGAGATTAGCATACTAATAAAAGTGGTTGAAGGGAGCTGCCTTGTCCCTTTCATCATGTGAGGTTACAGCAAGAAGACTCCATCTTTGAAGTAGAGTGCAAACCCTCACAAGACTCTGAATCTGCTGGCACCTTGTTCTGGGACACTGCAGCCTCCAGAACTGTGAGCATAGGTCCTCATTGTTTACAATACCCAGTCTAAGTATTTTGTTACAGCGGCCAAACAGACGAAGACAGAGAGACAGCCACAGCAGGAATAGCAATATATTCAGAGAAATTTCTTTTAGTGGGTGCCCACTATATGTTGTGAGACTGAGTATGGTTGCTTAAAGGTGCTGAAATGGATGGTTGTAATCATAATTATTTTGGCCTCTTTTCATTTAACCTTAAATCATAAGCATTTCTCGTGTTGTTATATAGGCTTCATAATTACCTGTTTTTTCAAAGGTTAATTTTTATTTTATTCTTTTAACAATTTGGGTTTTTTTTTCTTTAGACATTTTGTACAACTTATAAATCTTTTGTAAAACTATTTTAAACCAAATCGCTTCTATGCTTGTAAGCATTTAGTTTCCTGATTTTTAAAACTAAACTTCATTCTGATTATAAAAATATTCAATGTCCTTTGCAGAAAATCTCCAAAATATAGAAAAACATAAAGAAAAAAATAACAATAGTCCATAACCACACTATTTTAAGATCACCAATCTAAATAACTTTTTGGCACATTTCCTTCCAGTTTTTTTTTTAGAAAGTAAGATTTATTGAGAGGACAGAAAAGTTCTCACAGTGGGAGGGGACCCGAAGGGGTTGCCCCAGTCTTTTTTTAAACTCCTTTTAATATGGTTGAGATCATACTTTGCAAAAAGTTTTACTTAATGTTTTATCATATTTATCCATATCCGTAAGAATTATTTGTAAATATAGCTTTAGCATCTGTAAAATATTACATTAGGAGAAGGTGCCAGAGATTGCTTAACCAGTCCCTTACACTGTTGGGCATTTAAGTTACTTTTGATTTTCTACTATTATAAATAATGCTTTTTGCATAAATGTATAAAGCACTATAAGGTTATTTCCTCAGAGAAAATTCTCAAATGTGGGAAATCTATATCAAGTAGTGTGAAAATTTAAAAGGTTCCTGATATGTACTGCCAAATTACTTTTTAAAAGATTCGTACTAAATTCTACTTACACTATTATGTGGGAGAGAAAAACCAACCAAACACTTTCAAGCTTTAAAAATGATAAGCTTGGGCCAGGAGCAGTGGCTCACGCCTATAATCCCAGCACTTTGGGAGGCCAAGGCAAGAGGACTGCCTGAGCCCACGGGTTGGAGACCAGCCTGGGCAACTTGGTGAGACCTCATCTCTACAATAAATCAAAAAATTAGCTGGGCATGGTGGCACATGCCTGTAATTCCAGCTACTTGGAAGGCTGAGGCAGAAGGATTGCCTGAGTCCAGGAGGTTGAGGCTGCAGTGGCCATGAGCATGTCACTGCACCCCGGTCTGAGTGACAAGAGTGAGACTCGAACTCAAAAAAATTTTTTAAATAAAATAAAACTGATAAGCTTCTCAGAATCTCTGGGCAAAGGCTACAGCACCTACAAATATATTTTTCTTTGAAAAATAACTACTGTCTGATAGCCTAAAGTCCCAGATTTTGAAGGGAGGGGGATTCACAAACTTTACTTTCTTTGATGTTCCGAAGAACCTGAGAGCCAGGCTCGGTGGCTCAGCCTGTAATCTCGCGCCTTTGGGAGGCTGAGGTGAGTGGATTGCCTGAGCCCGGGGGTTCGAGACCCGCTAGGGCAGCGAGACATCATCTCTACAATAAATCAAAAAATCAGCCGGGCGTGGTAGCGCGTGCCTGTAATTCCGGCTACTCGGAAAGCTGAGGAGGAAGGATCGCCGGAGCCCAGCAGGTCGAGGCTG
>NW_007253799.1:234516-242460 GCF_000164805.1 Carlito syrichta
GAGTGAGACTCCAACTCAAAAAAAAAAAAAAGGACCTGAGAAACACACCCGTCAGTCAGTTAAGTACCCCAACCTTGCAAGCGAAATATATATATATACATATATATTTTTTTTTTTTATTTTTATTTTTTGAGCTGGAGTCTCACTCTTGAAGCCAGGCTGGAGTTCAGTGGCACACTCACAGTCACCACAGCCTTGATCTGCTGGGCTCAGGCGATCCTTTCGCCTCAGTCTTCGACGTAGCTGGAACTATAGACACAGGCCACTACGTCCGCTAGTTTTTGTGATTATTGTAGAGATGAGGTCTCACCAAGTTGCCCGTGCTGGTCTCAAAGACCTGGGCTCAGGCAATCCTCTCGCCTCAGCCTCCCAAAGTGCTAGGATTACAGGCTGAGCCATTGTGCCCAGCCACCAACAATATTTTAAAGAGAGATTTCCTTGGGGTTATGCATCAGCAACAAAACATCTTGCTGGGTCTCCAAACTTCCCCAGAGAAAATGATCCAAAACCACTTACAGCTTTGGAGGGAGACTCTCTAAGATACTCCTAAAGAGATCGCCAATTCTAGCAGATGGTGTATGCAGCACTGAATTTCTGTTGTTTGGAAAATCTTTGGTCTAGTTCCAGAGACCCCAGCCTTGGATCTCTCCCAACACTCCCCGCCCTCCAGACATTCACAATCTCCAGAGAAACTCCATCTCTCTCTCCCCCATGCAAGATTGCTTGCTCTAGCTCCCTCCACCCAGTCACACTCTTCTGTTCTTGTTTTCCTCAGCTTCTCTTCTTTTCCTCCTTTCCCCCAACTGTCTCTCTGCTCTTGCTAAGTGTGCTCTCCTGAGTCTTTCCTTTAAATTTTTCTAAGCTTCACTTTTAATAATATCCTCCCTCACACCTGTAACTTCAACAACACTTTGGGAGGCTGAGACAGGAGCACTGCTTGGGGCCGAGGAGTTCAAGATCAGCCTGAACAACATATTGAGACCCTGTCACCACCAAAATAAATAAATAAATAAATAAATTAGCCAGGTGGGATGGCATGCACCTGCAGTCCTAGCTTCTCAGGAGGCTAAGGTGGGAGGATCCCTTGAACCCAGGAGTTCCGGGCTGCAGTGAGCTATGGTCATGCCACTGTAATCTAGCTTCTAGTCTGGGCAACAGAGCAAGGCTCTGTCTCTAAAAATAAATAAATAAATAATGTTACCCCTTTCTCTCTCTCTCTCCCTTCTCTTTTCTTCTCTGAGTCTTTGTGTAACTTTCCTCTCTCTCTCTCACTCACTCTCTCTCTCTCTCTCTCTCTCTCTCTGTACTCGTTCTCTCAAACTTCCAGTCCTTTTCTCCTCTGGAAAAGGGACACAGCTGACCTTCCCTAGGAGCAGCCTGTCTCTTTTTAGTCCCCAAACTTCTCTCCTCTAGACTTTTCTATTCTCTTCAAGTAGCACACACACCATCCTCAAATTTGCAGGAGTTCCACCCTGCCACTTTCACTCCAAAGATAGACTTTTTATTTTTTTATTTTTTACACTGTGTGACTAAGGGATAGTCTTTAGTAGACTCTAGACCCAACCATGATTTCCTTCTGGTATTTATCCTTATTATACACTTCAAGAAATTATCATTTATATTAAGCCTGTATTTTCCTCTCTATCCAAATCAGAATACATGAAAGCACAAGTTTAAGCATACTTATAATTACAATAAGATAGGATATCTGAAATCTGGGTTGTCCTAAAAAATCTGGGACATAATGTTGCTATAAATTCCACCTATCCAGAATCCAGCTCTCAAACAGTTTCATAAGCAAAAAGAACTCAACATCCTCAGAGTTGTCAGGAAGTTTGTGTTCTGTATATTATACTCAGACTAAAAAAGATCTTCCCGTCATTGTGCCCACTCTGGGAATCAGAATTTTGACTGCATATCAGGTAGGGGCTAGACATACAAATTGCTATCTATAAATCATACACAGAGAGATTCTTTACTGGAGGCTTTATGAAGCTCACAAAAATCTTTAACTAGAAAGACTGAACCCAAGTCCGAAATGAGAATATCAGTTTACTACCTATTGACTTATGCATAAGTCTGTTTTATCGCCAAAGGTTTAGTAGGTTCTGTTTTAAGCTTTCAATTCTTCCTCCCTAAAAAATTAGGGAAAGTTCTCAACCAATGTGAATTTCTCTGACCTGATCTGTCTCCTTTCACAATTCTGCTGATTCTCTCCTGTCCAGGCCATTTATCTAAATCACCATGGTTACATGTCCTCAAGGTTCACTTTAAGTATAGTCTCAATCATATTTCTGAGGAGGTTTGCTTTCTCCAATCATTCTGCAAGGCTCCCACTTCTTATTCCTTATTGCCCTCTGAAATGACATTTCTTCTTGTGAATTAATATGGCCCTGCCTACCTCTAGAGATTCCTGACTCATATTGTCATGTATCTTGTTGCATTTTTCCCACTTTTGCCCTTTCCTACAGTGAAGGGAGTATTTTAAACTTTGTTTCCAAAGAAGAAGAACTTGCTGATTGGAGGATCCAAGGTTAAAATAGATCCTCAGAGAAACATGGATGACCTGAGACATATTGTATAACCCGATAAATATCTGCCCCACTCCCACTCCCTACCTTTGCTGGCTGTAGCAGCTGGGAAAGTCAGATGGGGGAAGGAGTCATTTTTAAGCATTTATGTTCAGTCTTGTGCAGACCACACATGCTGTAGAGTTCATGCACTTTTCTCCCAGCTGTGACTTTGAACTCTTACTTTACATGTAGTTCCAACAAGCTTAGATATTTTCTATGCCTATAGCAGATCAAAATTAACAACTAGTGGATGGGGGTTGGGGATCCAGAAAAGCAAAGATTCTGGAGTCAAACGTGTTTGAATCCTGGTGCTGTTGCTCCCTAGTTGTGTAACTTTGAATGAAATACTTAACATTTTTGCCTCAATTTTCTCATCTGTAAAATGGGAATAATAAGAGTTGCTATTTTACACAGTTGTCATAAAGATTAAATAAGTTCATATATATAAAGTGCCTGCAATTGTAAGAACTCTATGAGTATTAGGTGGAGAAGGCATATTGGTAACAGTAGTGGTGAGATGTAGCAAAGAAGAAAACAAACCAAAAAAGCCATGAAAACAGGGCAATCCAGAATCCATCTGTGCAGGGCAAAGTTTCCCAAAACTTTCTCTGTTCAAAGGTACCTTTAGTGTCTCAGTAATTTTTTTCATGGTGCCTTCCCCATGCCAAAAGACAAAAACCCCAAAACTAACAATTCCATTTATTAAGTAAAGTTCAAACAACTTAATAAGTATTTACAGCCTAATAATTTACTAGCTATTTGAAATCATAATATATAATTTTTTATTCTTAAATATTCACAATTACTTACTAATGGAATCTATATGCCAGTTGAGCAATTCACTTCTCAAACTTTGAGATCAGATTGAATACTTGCTACATTCATTTCTTGCTTCACATTGATTTTTTGCTTGGTACTTGCTTTTTATTACAGTGACCTCTGAAAACCCAGCTTCAGAAAGACATGACATCATCCAGAGGCATGTAGTCAGATCTAACGTTGAAACCTTGAACCCAAGCTTGTGTGGTATCAGACATATTGAATATCACTGTATTTCTCTTAAAATTTTAAAATATCCTCTAGTGCCCTGTGTGTTAGCTTTGGCACCCCAGGGCTCCTCAAAACACAGTTTGGAAACCATCACTGTAAATGAGCAATCCCTTAACACACCTTTAGAATGCTAATACAGGCCAGGCGCCGTGACTCATGCCTGTAATCCCAGCAGTTTGGGAGGCAGAGACAAGAGGATTACCAGAGCCCAAGAGTTCGAGACTAGCCTGGGCAACTTGACAGTCTTTACAATAAATTTAAAAATTAGCTGGGTGTGGTGACATGCACCTGTTGTTCCAGCTACTTGGAAGGCTTAGGCAGAAGGATCACCTGAGCCCAGCAGGTCGAGGCTGCAGTGGCCACTGCACTCCAGCCTAGGTGACAAGAGTGAGAGTCCTACTCAAAAAAAATAAAAGAATAGTAACAGAACCTCACAGAATAATAATTAATGGTCATGATAATAACTTTGAGATATATTTAAAAGTTTAAGTTCAGTTTTTTTCTATTTAAGAAGATTGAGAAATATCAAGAAATATTAAGATTGTCACTCAACATTATTAAATATCAAGAAATATAAAATATTGTCACTCAACATTATTAAAATTTAAAATAAAAATGTGGGCCGGGCACAGTGGCTCAAGCACTTTGGGAGGCTGAAGCGAGAGGATTGCTTGAGCCAGGGGTTTGAGACCAGCCTGGGCAACTTGGCAAGACCTCATCTCTACAATAAATAAAAAAATTAGCCGAGCATGGTAGCGCACACCTGTAGTTCCAGCTACTTGGAAGACTGAGGCAAAAAGATGGCCTGAACCCAGCAAGTCAAGGCTGCGGTGGCCATGAGTGTGCCACTGTACTCCAGCCTGGGTGACAGAATGAGACTCTGTCTCAAATTAAATAAACAAAAATAAAAATGTATTTTTAGCTATACTAAAAACTTACAAGGTTATTATCAGTCTAGCCCCATCCTTTCTTCAAGCTAAGAACAAAGAACACATACCTTGAAGTCACATAGATTTGGATTCAGATTTAGACCCACTGCTTTCTGTGATCTTAAACAAGTCTCTCAATCTTTCTGAACCCCTTCTCATCTGTAAAATTTGAGTAATAATTCTCACCTCTTAGCTGGGCTCGGTGGCTCAGCCTGTAATCCCGCGCCTTTGGGAGGCTGAGGTGAGTGGATTGCCTGAGCCCGCAGGTTCGAGACCCGCCTGGGCAGCGAGACCTCATCTCTACAATAAATTAAAAAATCAGCCGGGCATGGTAGCACATGCTTGTAATTCCGGCTACTTGGAAGGCTGAGGCGGAAGGATCCCCAGAGTCCAACAGGTGGAGGCTGCGGTGGCTGGGAGCGGCCACTGCACTCCAGTCTGGGCGACAGAGTGAGACTCCAACTCAAAAAAAAAAAAAAAAAAAAAAAAAAAAAAATTCTCACCTCCTAAATTCTTATGGAAAGTGAAAAAACTCACATAAAAAGCACCTAGCACAGACCCTGAGACATAGTCGGTGCTCAAGAGCCCTGTAACATTTTCTAAACGTGCCTTAGGCTTACATCTTAAGCCTTTGCAACATGGTGCTTTCTTGGCCTGATAAGCCCAACTGCTTTTCTCTGCTGCCAAACTCTGTTCATTCTGCGTCAGCCGACTTAAATACATTCTTCCCTCCAAAGCCTCCCTTGGCTTCTTTGGAGAGGATGAGTCATTCTCTCTTGTTCAATTCTGCAACATTTACTGCTATCGCCTCACTTGATCACATTGTGTTGTAATTGCTTATTTATGAATCTTCTCCCTTACAAGATTTTATGGTCCTCCTCCATGGCTGAAGCCACGTTTTGTTTTCACGGCATCCAGCATGGTACTTGGCCCTCAATAAATGTTTTGATGAATGGAGGAATGATAATAGCAAACACACAGTGCTTAGATCTAGGCACTGTTCCAAGTGCTTTACAAATATTATTAACTTGTGTAATCTTCACAATAATCCTATGAATTGTTACCATTTCTACCGTATAGACAAGGAAAATGGCAAACAGAGAAGTTATGTAATTTGTCTAAGGTCACTTAGCTACTAATTGCCAGAGCCTGAAGTCAAACCTAAGCAGTTGGTTTCCCAGTGAACAAAGGAGCAAATAAACAGATTTGCCTTTCCCAAAGGTCTCACTTCCTCAGGTTTGGGAATGGCTCATTCATTCATTTAACAGACATTTACACAGGGCTTTCAATGTGCACATCATCACACTAAACACCTGTCTCTACATGTTCCCCTAGCCCTGCCACACCCCACCCTGCCTAATCACCACTGCAGGCCCCCAGACTCCACTGGTCTGTGAATTTCTTTCAGTTTCTTGAATGTGTTGTGCGCTCTCTCTCAGCTCTGGACCTATGACTGTCACACGGACTAGCTAACTCGTGCTTTTCCTTCCGTTCTCAGCTTAAATTACTTCTTTTTGAAAGACTTCCATTCTTTCTTCCATAAAGAAAATGAGGTGTGCCTGCTCTAGGCTGCCCATGGCACTTTACACTTTCTTCATCATAGCATTTGTCACACTTACTCTTTTTGCTCGTTGACTCGCCTGCCTTCTGCACTAGACTATAAACTCTGTGAGAGCAAGAACTGAGTCTATTTAGGTTATCATTGAATCTACAGCCTCTAGCCTTATGCCTAGCACATAGTAGGTGCTGGATAAATACTTGTTGAATGACTGATTGAAGCATGAACAAGGTAAAATCTCTATGCTTAAGAAATCTAGTGGGGGGAAAATGTCTAGTGGGGATACAGGGAAATGAACACTTGTATACTGCAATAAATGCTATAATAGGGATATGCCGGGGTACTTCAGGGACACAGAGGGGACGATTTCTACCTGGGGTAGAGACAGATCTGCAGAGACTTAAACAATACATGCGAGTTGAAAAGGAAGATATACCATAGAGGTTAAAAGCAAGAACTATACTAGAAACTTCTTTGTAGCATAAATGGCTAAATCCTTTTTTGTGTGTCTAAAAATAATATTAATCTCAACTTAGGCCTACAATCAACTGAGCTAATAAGAACTTGGAAACAATATGAAATAAAAGCCAATATAATGAAGTTATTTCATTTCTTAAGTATTCCTCCTGTGAATTCCCATGAAAATCTCTTCTTACCTGTATCATCATATTTATCATGTTATACCGCCATTATTAAAATGTCTCTATCCCACCTGATTGTGAGCTATTTAAGACCTTGGATATTGGGCGGTCGAGGCAAGGGGATTGCCTGAGCTCAGGGATTCGAGACCAGCCTGGGCACCTTGTTGAGATCTCGTCTCTGCAATATATATATATGATCATTCTCTCTCCACTAGGATAATAAGTTTTATGATTTCATAATTCAGTCAGAGGCGCAATAAACATTATTTTGAATAAGTTACTGAATTAGCTGGGCTCGGTGGCTCAGCCTGTAATACCGCGCCTTTGGGAGGCTGAGGTAAGTGGATTGCCTGAGCCCACGGGTTCAAGACCCGCCCATATATATATATGCCTGTAGTTCTGGCTATTTAGAAGACTGAAGCAAAAGGATTGTCTGAGCCCAGCGGGTTGACACTGGGGTGGCCATGAGCGTGCCATTGCACTCCAGCCTGGGTAACAGAGTAAGACTGACTCACAAAAAAAAAAAAAAAAAAAAAAAAAGACCTTGGATTAAAGAGCATTAGAATGTAATTCAATTCTATGTATTTCTCATACCCAGAACAAAGCCAGGCCCAGAGAGAGGATCTGTGAATATTCTAGCACAACCATAAAGTCCTAAATGAGCTGACTTCTAGCAATTTCTCAGCTTTGTCTCATGTCCCAGTCTCTGTGCCTCAGCCAATATTAAACACCTTTCAGTTTCCTGGACAAAATTTGGTTCCTTAAAGCCTCTGGGCCTTCTCGTGTGCCAGTGCGACTACCACTGTCTCTTCCCACTCATTTCTCCAGCTCTTCATCTAACTAATTCCTACTCACCCTTCAGATTTCAACTTCAACATTACTTCTGAAGGAAGCCTTCCCTGACCCAAAGACAAGTTTAGATCTTCCTATTACACAGTCCTATCATACCCTATATTTCTCTTTTGTGTCATTTATCACAGTTATAAATAACTGATCATTCTCTCTCCACTAGGATAATAAGTTTTATGGTTTCATAATTCAGTCAGAGGTGCAATAAACATTATTTTGAATAAGTTACTGAATTAGCTGGGCTCGGTGGCTCAGCCTATAATACCGCGCCTTTGGGAGGCTGAGGTGAGTGGATTGCCTGAGCCCGTGGGTTCGAGACCCGCCTGCGCAGCGAGACCTCATCT
>NW_007253799.1:242754-244466 GCF_000164805.1 Carlito syrichta
CAACTCCTGGGCTCATGTGATCCTCTACCTCAGCTTCCAGAGTAGCTGGGACTACAGGTACACGCCATCACACCTGGCTAATTTTTTCATTTTTGTAGAGATGAGGTCTTGTTAGGCTGGTCTCAAGCAACCCACCCGCCTGGCCTCCCAAAGTGCTGGGATTACAGGTGTGAACCACCATACCCAGCTACTGTTTTTAAGTATGATTTTAGTGGCCCAGTTTTCAAGATTCTCTATATGGTATCATGATAGATTGGAACGAATTAAATCAAATCAGCTAATTACCATTTAGTGACTTAGTACTAGAAATATTTCCCACATACCATTAAGAATCAGGCTGGGCATAGTGGCTCATATCTGTACTTCTGATATTTTGGGAGGCTGAGGCAGAAGGATCACTTGAGACCAGGAATTTGAGACCAACTTGAGCAACATAGCGAGACCCCATCTCTAGAAAAACTAAAAACATTAGCTGGGCATGGTAATGCTGTGCCTATAGTCCTAGTTAACTGGGAGGCTGAGGTGGGAGGATTGCTTGAGCCCAGGGATTAGAAATTAAGTGAGCTCAACCACACCACTGTACTCCAGCCTGGGCAATAGAGGGAGACCATATCGCTAAAAAAAACAGTCAGGGATGTTGCCCTGCAGAGCAAACTGTTGAAGTAACAGTGCCTAATCCAAGAGGATTTAGGGAGGCCTCTACACACACTACCTTATTCCCTCTGCTCCTGAAACACAACTGGTGACCCCTCCTTACTATCAAAATTTTCTCCTGAGCTTACTTTTCATTCTTATTTTTGAGATGGGTGGTGGGAAGTGGGGTGGGTGGGACAGGGTCTCACTATGTTGTCCAGACTGGACTCAAACTCTTGGGCTCAAGCAATTCTTCCATTTCAGCCTCCTGAGAAGCTGGGAGTACAGAAGCAAATCACTAGCTTTTCTTTTCTTTTTTTTTTTTTGAGTCAGAGTTTTACTCTGTCGCCCAGGCTGGAGTGCAGTGGCACTCTCACGGCTACCACAGCCTCAAACTGCTGGGATCAGGCAATCCTTCTGCCTTAGCCTTCCAGGTAGCTGGAACTACAGACGTGTAGCACCACACTTGGCTAATTTTTCTTGATTTATTGTAGAGACGAGATCTCGCTAACTTGCCCAGGCTGGTCTCAAACCCCTGGGCTCAGACAATCCTCCCACCTCTATCTCCCAAAGTGCTGGGATTATGGGTGTGAGCCACCACACCCACCTACTTTTCTTTTCTTTTCTTTTTTTCAGAGCCAGAGTCTTGCCCTGCTGCCCAGGCTAGCATACAGTGGCATGATCATAGCTCACTGTAACCTCTAACTTTTGAGCTCAAACATCCTCCCTTCTCAGCCTCTTTACCTTTCTTATACTAGCTTTCAACTCATCTCTAGCTCCAGGTCCTCCTTCCCAGTTCTTCAAAGGCTTGCCCTATCCAGCCAGCCCCAGAATTCACCTTTCCTCCACAGCCCTGCCCAGGGTAACAGAATATTATTGCTTCTGGTCCCAGACTATCTTACTCAGTGCTTCTTAAAATCCTATCAACCGACCTTTCTGGTGAGCTTGGGCACAAGGCAGGAGGCTAGGTGTATGGAGAAGCCCATGAAAGGACAGTTCCTACCTTCAATGAGCTCCCACCCTGTTGAGGAGACAAAGGGCATTTACCTTTTTTTTTTTTTTTTTTTTTTTTTTTTAAT
>NW_007253799.1:244726-247007 GCF_000164805.1 Carlito syrichta
AAATTCATGATTTTGTTCTTTTTTATGGCTGCGTAGTATTCCATCGTGTATATGTACCACATTTTTTTAATCCAGTCCTCTTTTGATGGGCAGCATGGTTGTTTCCAGGTTCTTGCTATTGTGAACAATGCTGCGATAAACATACGTGTGCAGGTATCTTTTTTATAGAGTGATTTGTGTTCTTCAGGGTATATTCCCAGTAGGGGGATGGGCATTTACCTTTTCATGATGAAGTTCAAAGGAGTCATCAACCTTGAGTCTTTCTTCTCACTGATCACACACTCAATCACTCTCCAAGTCTTGTTCTATTTCTTCTTAGCTCTTGTATCTTTTCCTTTCTCTCTAGGTCCACCACCACTGTCCAATTTAGACCTCATATGCTCTCTTCTAGTCTACCAGTTTATCACCTTGTTTTCAACCCCCATTCAATCCATTATCTGTAGTAACCAGAGTGACCTTTTCAAAACACAAATCTGACCACATCCCTTCTCTGCTAAAAACCTCTTCAGAGCTCCTGTTATCTCAGAATAAAGTGCAAGGGTTCAAGGTCCTTTACCATCTGGCTGCCGACTCACCTTTCTAGTCTTAAGTCAAAAGTGGGGGACAAGAAAAGGATGACTCAAGTTTTGGCTGTTGTTTAATGAGAAATCTCTGCAGGGGAATAGGGTAAGGCCCTTATCACAAGTGTTCATTCTGGCATTGAAATAAATTCATTTTTTAATGAAATAGTTCAGATATACCAAAAAGTAGTATAGAAAGCAATCATAAATACTGTATTCCCACCACTTACCTTAAGAAATAAAATAATCCCGATAAAATGGAAGCCCCTATGCACTCCTCTCCAATTGCCTAATCCTCTCTTCCCCAGCATCCAGAGATATCTACTATCCTGAATTTGATGTTTTTCATTCCTATGTTTCTAGACTTTCAGTATATATTCATACCTTTGAACAATATATATTATTATTTTTGCATTTTTAACTCTTTAATTAGAAATAATTTTAAATGTATAGAAGAGATGCAAAAACAGTACAGATAGTTCTGGTTATCCCCTATCCAAGGTTTAAATGCTAGTATAACCGGGCTTGGTGGCTCAGCCTGTAATCCCGTGCTTTGGGAGGCTGAGGTGAGTGGATTGCCTGAGCCCACGTGTTCGAGACCCGCCTGGGCAATTGGCAAGACCTCATCTCTACAATAAATAAAAAAATCAGCTGGGCGTGGTAGCATGCGCCTGTAGTTCCAGCCACTTGGAAGGCTGAGGCAGAAGGATCACTGGAGCCCAGCAGGTCGAGGCTGCGGTGGCAGGAGCTGCCCCTGCACTCCAGTCTGGGTGACAGAGTGAGACTCCAACTCAAAATAAATAAATAAATGCTAGTATGTTGCACCATCATGCTACTCTTATCAGAGCTTAGAAATTAACATTAATATAATATTATTTAGAAATTAACATTAATATAATATTATTTAGGGGGGCAGGTGGAGTCTCACTCATTCACAAAGAATTGTAAATAGAGGAATAAGGTGGTTGGCCATTCAATAAAAATCTCCTACTGTGTTCTTCAAAAGAGAGGGTCACCATATAAATGTGACAGTTATAATGTCCCTAAAGTGAGAGTTGGGTAACCAACTTTTCTTTTTCCTTAGAAAACTGCCTACCAATAACTAGGAGTGACCAACAATAATCAGCTCTGTGGCTCTTAGAAATAATATATAGTATTTGGAGTCTATCATACTCAGAAACAAAGAACTGAGTTCCATATGTTCTCACTCATAAGGTGACCTTGAATAATTATAATGCTATAAGAAAGCGATTGGCAGTAGTGGAAAACTGTCAGGGGAGTGGGGGGTGGGACTGGCAGTTGAGGGAAACTGCTGGGGAGGGAGGGGCATACCTCATCAACAAGGGTACCTGCATGATCAATGTTTGCATACCTAATCCTGAATTGTACCCCACATCTTTATAATAAATAAATAAATAAATAAATAAGAAGTAGTATATAGGATAAATCATACAAAAGGCTACTATTGGCCAGCATGTTGTGTAACTGCACCAATATGGAGTTAATGAAAGAGGAGAGCATCTGTCAGGTTTCATTCTTTCCCCCACCCCCACTTAAAGTGTCTAGAAGCTCTCATTGAAAAGAAAGATGACCTCCCCCCCCACCACCTGGCATCAGTTGATAGTGGCAAGGCAGTGTCAAGCTAAAGAACGGGCTTACTCTGGATCTTTTTTTTTTTTTTTGAGTTGGAGTCTCACTCTGTCACCCAGACTGGAGTGCAG
>NW_007253799.1:247158-252061 GCF_000164805.1 Carlito syrichta
GGGCTCAGGCAATCCACTCACCTCAGCCTCCCAAAGGCGTGGGATTACAGGCTGAGCCACCGAGCCCTGCTCTCTGGATCTATATCTATGTTTTTAGTCTCATTATCGTACCGTATTGCTGGGGGAAAAGTATCGACTGGGAATTAGGAAGTCCGAATTCCAGTCCTTGCTGTGCTACTAACTCACTGTATGATCTTGGACAAGTTATATCCTATCTCTGAGCATCCAGTTGCCAATGTGTACAATGATAGCATTGGTTTAGAAGGGCTCGGAGATAGACACCTGCTCTAAACTTTTGAGAAATATCAGACTTTAGCCAACTGGGTCCCCAATCACAGAAATATACCAATATATTGTTATCCTGGATTAACATCTGGGATGGAAAAGAACTCTGAGTAGAATGGAAGGTGGTTATTGTAGTCCACTTTCCCCAAGAACTTGAAGTCCTACTTCAACCTCTGTAAACAGTTCCTTAAACTCAGTTTTTATATACTTTTTTGCTAACAGCCCATATACAATTAAAACTATCTGCTTGCTCATTCATGAATCCAATCAGGGAACTATAAACTGACAAAGGACTGAAAGGATTCATTGTCCCCCTCATTGTAACACTTGACAAAAATGAAGTCCGGAGAGTGACAAGGCTTTTCCTGAGATTATTCAGTAAATTATAGACAAATATAAATTCTTTAGCAGTCTATAAAAAGACAGATTAATCCTAGTTATTATTACATTTCAAATATAAAGATTTCTTCAAGCAGAAAAAGTAAGTTATCTATGAACAGAAACAACCAAATTATAAACTCTATTTTTTTCCAGAGATGTGGTCTCGCTATGTCACCCAGGCTGGAATGCTGTAGCTATTTACAGGTACAATCATAGTGGACTACAGCCTCAGCTCCTGAGCTCAAGTGATCCTCCTGCCTCTGCCTTCAAGTAGTTCATTCCACTGCACCCAGCCTAGACTGTAAACTAAAAATTCATGAGCCTGGGTGCGGTGGCTCACGCCTATAATCCCAGCACTTTGGGAGGTGGAGGCCTGGGGATTGCCTGCACCTAGAGGTTCCAGACCAGTCTGGGCAACATCTCATCCCTACAATAAATAAAAAAATTAGCCAAGCATGGTGGTGCGTGCCTGTACTTCCAGCTACCTGGAAGACTGAGGCTGAAGGATTGCCTGAGCCCAGCAAGTTGAGGCTGTGGTAACTCTGAGTGTGCCACTGCACTCCAGCCTGGGAGCGAGACTCTGACTAAAAAAAACAAAACAAAACAAAACACTTTGCTTTCTTTCTCTTTTTTTCATCTCCTACCTCTGTCTAGCATAGGGCTGGATAGTTCTAGAAACTTCCTAAAGAGACTGGGAATATTCATGAAAGAAGGACTATATTCAGTGCATATGGGAATATATCTCTGTTATATGGAGACTTGTGTCATCTCTTTCTTCAAATAAGGAGGTTAGGGTACCTGGCTGATGATGTCTACAACTCTGGATTGGATGCCAGATACCAAGCCAGGTGCCAAGCAAGGTACCTTATGTTGGATGCTTTGAGAATAGGTGCCTGGAACAGGAGGAGTAAGGATATAATTCCTTTTTTTTTTTGAGTCAGAGTCTTACTCTGTCACCCAGGCTGGAGTGCAGTGGTGTGCTCACCACCACCGCAGTCTCAAACTGCTGGCCTCTGGCGATCCTTCTGCCTCAGCCTTCCGAGTAGCTGGAACCACAGGTGTGCGCCACCACACCTGGCTGATTTTTTAAAACTTTTACTTAATGTAGAGGTGAGGTCTCACCATGTTGCTCTGGTTGATCTCAAACCCCTAGGCTCAGACAATCTTTCTCACCTCTACCTCCCAAAGTGCTGGGACTACAGGTGTGAGTCACTGCACCTGGCAAAGTTATAAATTCTTAGTTGACTAACACTCCTTTGTCTTTTAGGTCTCATATGTCATCTTTGCAGATGTCTTCCCTGATGTCTCTTGACCATGATAATCAATTCCTCTTCTCTGTAATCCTACAGCCCCTTTTGCTTTCCTCGGTCATGGCCTGTATCACAGTACATTCAAATTGTCCATTTACTTATCTGACTCCCACTACACCAGACTTGGAACTCTTGAAGGGAGATGCTGTGTCTTGATTACAAGTTCAATAACTATTTGTTAGTGTAGAGTAGGGGTCCCCAACCCCCAGACCATGGACCAGTACAGGTCTGTGGCCTATTAGGAACTGGGCCATAAAGTAGGAGGCGAGTGGCAGGTGAGTGAGCAAAGCTTCATCTGTATTTACAGCCTCTCCTTTGCTCTCACCGCCTGATACCATACCCAGCTAATTTTTTTCTATTTATTGTAGAGACGAGGTCTCACCAAGTTATCCTGGCTGGTCTTGAACCCACAGCCTCAGGCAATCCACTCACCTTGGCCTCCCAAAGTGCTGGGATTACAGGCTAAGCCAACGAACCTGGCCAAGATTAAATTAAGTCAGCAAGCATATATGAGGAGACCAAAAAAAACCCAGAATTAGCCGGGCTCGGTGGCTCAGCCTGTAATCTCGCGCCTTTGAGAGGCTGAGGTGAGTGGATTGCCTGAGCCCGCGGGTTCGAGACCCGCCTGGGCAACTTGGCGAGACCTCATCTCCACAATAAATCAAAAATAGCCGGGCGTGGTAGCGCGCATCTGTAGTTCCAGCTATTTGGAAGGCTGAGGCGGAAGGATCACCAAAGCCCAACAGATCGAGGCTGCGTTGGCCGGAAGTGGCCACTGCACTCAAGTCTGGGCGACAGAGTGAGACTCCAACTCAAAAAAAACAAAAACAAAAAAAACCCTGGAATTACCTTTTGGATAGTGGGTCCCTAGTGGGCTTTCCCTACGGGGTAAGTGTTCTAGGAACCCATCAGCATCAATGTACTAGCTAACATTATTGTGAGAGGTCACGTTCAGCTACAGAGAATTTTTTTTTTTAGATTCTTTCAACATTTCATAATGGATGATTTACAAGCACACCTGCCCATACCACTCTGAGTGCTACGTTCAGCGGTTTTACCAAAAACATCATGACCCCCATGCCCTACCTTCCTCATTCACCAGCTGTTACCCTGAACGACTTTTTTTGTTTCCCTGCATGAAAAAGGTCCTCAGAGGAAAATGTTTACCAAAGTGGAGCAAAAAATGGCAGAAGCACTAAAAAGCATCAAAACTGGCAAGTTCAAAACTGTTTTGAGCAGTGGAAAAAGCATCTGTATAGGTGTAGTGCATCAAACAGAGAGTACTTTGGAGGTGACTGAAGTTTAAACATGTAAGAATAAATACACAATTTTTAATAAATAAATTTCAGGTATTTTAAGGTCCCCCTTGTATAAAAAATCCTAACATCTAAAAATGTTAATCCCTTTTTTTCCCCCTTAGGTTAGAGGAAGAGAGAGGAAGTGGAGACCTAGTGAGGAAAAGGCTGAAGAACTTCTTGGACCAATGCACAATGTTCAAAGAGTGTGATGAGCTCAGACATGCCACGGTTTGGGTGGCAAGAAGCCAGAGTCTAGACAGCAAGTGATTTTGAATCTGATGGGAGGTACACTGTGGTTTTCCATTCTGTTCACAGCTGTATGCCAACCAGTGGCATCAGGAAAAGCATTCGTTCCCACTCCCTACCTGGGTTAGGATTAGTAGAACTTTTGAAGGTTGACAACCACAGGACAGGTGTATTAAAAGTGAGTATTTCAGCAGAAGGCAACTTGTACAAACTGAGCCAGGGTTCACACTTGGTCTATCCAAAACCAAGTCTAATTCTTGGCCCTACCTGCTATTAGAGGTAAGGTAGTCTGCCCCTAGGTTGGCCAGGATTGGCTCAAAAACTGGGCAAAGCTGAGCCTTTGTTTCAGGGTATAACATTAATAATAGTCATAATTTAGGAGTAAATAATATGTGCCAGGATTTTACATGCTTTCTCTCTCTACTTCCTCATAACCCTTGAAGGTGGAAACCATTATTTCCAAGAAATATTTTTTTAGAAAAGGAAATTGAGTTCCAGAGAAATTAAACAACTTGTCCAAAACGATACAGTTGATAAGTGGTAGGGCCAAGAGTTTGACAAATTCCAAAGTTTGCCAGCTGAGGAAAAGAAGAGCTTTTAATTGTTGGCAATGTAAATAAATTTCCAAGAAGGAATTTTCTAATATTACATCAGATCCTTTATAAGCACAGTACACCTCCTAGCATCTCAATATGGGGGCCAGGCTCAAACCTTTGATACATCTACCAGAAGCCCATATAACAGAGGGCAGTCCTGTGGAATATTTTCCACAGGAAACATCTGCCCAAATATTTCGAAGGCTGCAAAGTGTCCCAAGAGGGAGGGGGAAAGCTGAGACCAATCAGAAGCCTGGTGATAAGTCCAGGTACCAGGTGGACTGAAACAGAGAAAACACAGGCTTCCTGTTTTCCGCTCCCTCTGGAAGCATGCTCTGGTAAAATAAACTCTTTCCAAGACTCAGGTTCCCAGGTTGGTGATCTGGTTTTCTTCTAATAGGAAGTGAGCTGTCTCTCAATCAGGAGGTGGGGGAAGGGGAAATTATTGCCAATTACTCCACATAGGTAAGCGGGAAGGTTCAGACATTTCGTGTCTTTACAATTAAGAGAACTCCACTTTATTTTAGAGTCAACCACAGCCTCCGCCACAAGATAGACATTCTTTCTTTGAAAGATTACAAGGAATCAATTTTTAAAATATGTTTTAAATCCTTTTTTGTTAAAAAAAAAAACAAAAAACTAGCCGGGCTCGGTGGCTCAGCCTGTAATCCTGCGCCTTTGGGAGGCTGAGGTGAGCGGATTGCCTGAGCCCACGCGTTCGAGACCCGCCTGGGCAGCAAGACCTCATCTCTACAATAAATCAAAAAATCAACCGGGCGTGGTAGCG
>NW_007253799.1:252165-270496 GCF_000164805.1 Carlito syrichta
CGGCCACTGCACTCCAGTCTGGGCGACAGAGTGAGACTCCAACTCAAAAAAAAAAACCTGACATAATAGAAAGGACTGAGCCCCTGCCAAATAAGGGCTTTCTGAACCTTCTTTGGCTCAGATCAACAGCATTTTAAGGTCTTTCAGTAAACCAAGTCACTGGCCTCAAATAGAAAATTGCTATCATGAAACAATAATTTTTTTGTTTTTTAGTTGGAGTCTCACTCCATTGTCCAGGCTGGAGTACAGTGAGTGGCACGCTCATGGCTACCCCAGCATCAACCTGCTGGGCTCAAGTGATCCTTCCGTCTGTCTTCCAAGTAGGTGGAACTACAGACGAGCACTACCACTCCCAGCTAATTTTTTATTTTATTTTATTTTATTTTATTGTAGAGACAAGGTATCGCCAAGTTGCCCAGGCTGGTGTTGAACCCGTGGGCTCAGGCAATCCCCTCACTTCGGCCTCCCAAAGTGCTGGGATTACAAGCTTGAGCCACCATGCCCAGCCAAGATTTTTTTTTAACGGATGTGAAATAGAGTCTGTGATAGTCCCAAATATATCATTCACATTCATTGTTCCTTATATTTCAACTTCACGTATGGTTAACGAGAAATATTCCCTATGTGCCAGGCACTGAGGAGACAGTGGTATGAATCCATCCTGATCCTTGCCCTTCAAGGGCTTCCAGTCTGAGGAGAAAATAAACTAGTTACTCACAGATGGTACAAGGGAGTGAAAAAGAAAGAATGGGGAAACTCAAAAGGCCTGAGGGGGACTGAGCACACAGCACCCGGTTAGTAGGTTCTTTTTTTTTTGAGTTGGAATCTCACTCTGTCGCCCAGACTGGAGTGCAGTGGCTGCTCCCGGCCACCACAGCCTCGACCTGCTGGGCTCCAGCAATCCTTCTGCCTCAGCCTTCCAAGCAGCTGGAGCTACAGGCGCGCGCTACTCTGCCTGGCTAATTTTTGATTTATTGTGGAGATGAGGTCTCGCCAAGTTGCCCAGGTGGGTCTCAAACGTGCGGGCTCAGGCAATCCACTCACCTCAGCCTCCCAAGGCATGGGATTACAGGCTGAGCCACCGAGCCCGGCTGTTAGTAGGTTCTAAACTGCAACTTGGGCTCCCTGGAAGGAGAAGCTCTTTAATTCTCTCCTGAGAGTAATGAGAGAAAAAACAGTCCTCCTTATCTGGAGATAGAAATTTTATTTTCCTTGTTTTTCATCTGTTTATCTTGTCTTCAGCCATTGCTATACCACCCATCTGCTCATCCAATCAACCAGCACTATCTATGCAGCAAGTGCTTCTGTGCAAGGCAATTTACATACATTTTCTCATTCAACCCTCACAGCAGCCCTGTAAGGTTGGAACTATTGCACCATTTGGCCACTGGGAAACTGAAGGGAAGGAAGGTTAAATAACTTACTCAAGGTCCCATGTCTAGTACAGGGTTCAACTGAGATGTGCCCCTAGTCCATCTGTCTCTGCAAGCCTGTGTATTCTCCACTATACTGAAAAGTCAAGAGATTTCTTCGAGAATAATCAGATAGGATTCTTGTCCTTGAACAACCCATTGTCCAGCAGAGAGCAACTCGTGAATGGTATATTTATTTATTCAGTTGTTCAACAAAATGAATCGAGTGCCCACTATTCACTAGTTGCTGTTGCAAAGCAGAATCAGACATCGTTCCCTGCCTTCCAGGAACTTGAAGTCTAGGAAGCAGGCAAATAAAAATGAAATATTGGCCGGACATGGTGGCTCACGCCTATAATCCCAGCACTTTGGGAGGCCGACGTAAGAGGATTGCCTGAGCCCATAGGTTCGAGACCAGCCTGGGAAACTTGGCAAGACCTCATTTCTACAATAAATAAAAAAAATTAGCCAGGCATGGTGGCACATGCCTATAGTTCCAGCTACTTGGAAGGCTGAGGCTGAACGATCACCTGAGCCCAGCAGGTTGAGGCTGCGGTGGCCGGGAGCGTGCCACTGTCCTCTAGCCTGAGCGACAGAGTAAGACTCCAACTCAAAAAAATTAAAAACTAAAACTAAAAATATAAATGAAATATTACAACCCAGATCAATGACAATATGATATGATAAGTCCTCTAAGAAAAGACATTGTAAGGCTTCAGGAAACAGAAGAGGATGAAAGTCTCCCTGGGACAATTGGAGATGGCTCCACAAAGGAGTGGGGTCGTGTCTGAGTGGAGCTTTGAAGACTGTATAAGAATTTGCTGTGAGAAGCTTCTACTAGTTGTCCAAATGCACCATGCTGTCTTGCCTTTGAGCCTTTACACCTGTTGCTCTGCCTAGACCAGTTCCCTGTTCCCCCTGCCTGACTTGGCTAAAAACCACACATCTTTCTGGAAACAGTGTGAGTGATGCCTCCTTCGGGAGGCCTTCCTTCTCATGTCCTTTCTGCCTCCTACATCCAGACTACAGACTTGCTATCATGGGTTTCCCAAAGAACTGTGTATGTAGGCAAAAGTTGGAGGGAGGTAGAGTTCTTGTTCATTGTATGAGAAGCAGGGAGAAGTTCGGTGTGGTTGAAGCATAGGGTACATGGCTTGCAAGAAATGTTTGTGAAATGAATGAATGAATGAATGCTTAAAATAAGTGTAATTTCACCTAGGAAACTAGGCTTCAACCTGATTGTTTAAGTCTCTCCTAAACACACACCACTGGCCATTTGAACCACCTCCATCACATCCC
Source organism: Carlito syrichta (assembly GCF_000164805.1). Lineage (NCBI taxonomy): Eukaryota > Metazoa > Chordata > Mammalia > Primates > Tarsiidae > Carlito > Carlito syrichta. Next base: position 254,877 of record NW_007253799.1, read on the forward strand.
CCCTGTCTCTACCTGGCTGTCTCCTACTCATAATTGGAAAAATCCCCTTGTCAGGGAGTTCTTTCCTGACAGCCTTCCTCTGTTCCTACAGTCTGGGTCAAGTACTTACCACTCTGTTGTGCCTTTCTGGGGTCAGCAGGTAAGGCAGAGAGGCTCTGAGGTTCTCATGCCGATGCTCTCCAGATCAAGGAGAACCCCAGATCCCAAATTTCAGATACCAAGTTGGAAGGAACCTTCAAGGTCATCCCTTCTCCCATGGGGGGCTGGTCTCAGCCTCTAGGCTCTTGTTTGTTACGGCAGCACCTACACCATGGCAAGCTTTAATGAGGAGAGCAACAATGCGACCACAATTGACACCAATGTGGATCTTTCCACCAGTGGCTACTCCACATTCAACGTTTCCAAAATCAAAATACTGGAAAGAGCTTGGGTTTTGGAATTAGACAGACCTGGGCTTGACTCTGTGCTTTACTTGTTTTATAGACTTTGGGCAAGTTATTTCAACTCTCTGAACCTCAGTTTCTTCACTGAGAGCCAGAACGTTTCGGTATAGGGGAGTGTAGTGATCTGATGTCTGTTTTACAACAATCCCTCCTGCAGCTGTGGGGGCAGGGGGATGGACTGGAGGGGAGAAAGCAGAGGCAGTACAGAGGCTGCTGAATAGAAGTGTTTCCAATTACCGTCAGTCTGGCCTTGGCAGCACACTCACCACTGTGACCCCAGAGCCAGCCTCATGCTGTTGCCTAGCAACTCACCTGCATCACCAAGGGAGCTGAAGCTGGGGCCTCACCATGGATGGGGAAATGACCAGTTAATTACAAAGGCTCAGGAGAATCATACATCAGTTCATTCCTTAAAGACTCAATGGGCTCCTACCAAGTGCCAAGCCCCATGCTGGATACCAGGGATTTAGCGATGAATAAAACCCTATCTCTTGCCTCAAAGAACTCACAATGAAGCAAGATGAACAGATTTCTTCGGTCATTCAAGGAATATTTATTGAGTGCCCATCAACAGTAGGATGGATGAACAAGTTGTAGCACATTCACACAATTTAATAGTATACACACAGCATGAGAATGAACAATCAACAATTACACACAAAAATATGGAATATTGATGAGGGAAACATATGATAGGTGAAAGAAGCCAAATGGAAAAGAGTACATTCTGTATGATTCCATTTGGATAAAGCACAAAACCAGGCAAAACTAATCTATGCTTTCAGAAATCAGGAGTGGGGGCTTGGGACACGGTAACTGGAAGTGGCATGAAGGGGGCTTCTGGAGTCCTGGAAACTTCCTGTTTATACATCTGGGTGCAGGTTACATGGTGTGTTCAATTTGTAAATGCTTATCAAGACTGTATGCTTATATCTTAACTTTGCTGTATATATATTATATGTCAGCAAAAAGTTTTTTAAAAGAAATATTTAAGCCAGGTGCAGTGGCTCACACCTGTAATTCCAGTACTTTGGGAGGCGGAGGTGAGAGGTTTGCCTGAGACCAGGGGTTCGAGACCAGCCTGGGCAATTTGGCAAGACCTCATCTCTACAATAAATCAAAAAATTAGCCAGGCATGGTGGCGCACGCCTATGGTTCCAGCTACTTGGAAGGCTGAGGTGGAAGGATCACCTGAGCTCAGCAGGTCAAGGCTGTGGTGGCAGTGAGCATGCCATTGCACTCCAACCTGGGTGACAGAGTGAGACTCCGACTCAAAAAAATAAAATAAAATAAATATTTATTGTATATCTATCATATGCCAGGTACTGTGCATTAGGCAAACACCTAAAGAGAATTGTACAACACAGCATGATAAGTACATAGGGGTCTGGGAGCACAAAGAAAGGAATCCCCATCAACTGCACCCATCTGTGGCAAGGGGCCGGAAGCGAGGCTTCCTGGAGGAGAAGACTTCGAATCAAGAGGGAGTCTACCAGGCAGAAGAGAGGGACCAGGGCTTTTCAGGCATCAGAAATAGGGAGGAAGAGGCAGGAAATGAGGCTGGAGGGTTAACCAGCTCCAAACCATGGAGGGCCTGGAATAATAATAATAATATCTAAATGTGGTGTGAAAGGCAATTTGAAATACTTTACATGTTTTAATCTATTATTATTTTGACTCTGGGTCTTACTCTGTCACCCAGGCTGGAGTGCAATGACACAATCACAGCTCACTGCAGCCTCAACCTCCTGGGTTCAGGTGATCTTTCTGCCTTAATCTCCGAAGTTGCTGGGACTACAGACACGCCACTGTGCCCAGCTAATTTTTAAAATTTTTTTGTAGAGATGAGGTCTGAATATGTTGCCTAGGCTGGTCACAAACTCCTAGACTCAAGCAATTCTCTCGCCTCAGTCTCCCAAAGTGCTGAGATTACAGGCATGAGCCACCATACCTGGCCTGTTTCAATTTATTTAACCCACCAACTACACAAGTAAGTATTCCTATTTTACATATTAGGAAATAGAAGCACAGTGAAGTTAAATTGTTTAAAATTCCACAGAAAGAGGCAGAACTGGGCTATAAGCCCAGACAGCCAATTCCAGTGTGCTTGACCACTGCCCCATGCTACATAGGTCATTTGACCATGGACTAAGTCACCAAAGGATATTTAAACAAGGGAGTAACATGATCAGATTTTTGTGTTACAAAGATTCTTTTGGTTGCTCTGTGGAAAGTTGCAGTGGACTGGATAGGGCAAGATTGGAGGCAAGGAGACCAAGGAGAAAGCTGCTCTAGGAGTCCCGGTGAGAGAAGCTGAGGCCCAAAGGAGGGTAGAGGCTAGTGAGAGGAGGAGGGAACTTTTAGAAATAAATGACCAGCCGGGCACGGTGGCTCAAGCCTGCAATCCCAGCACTTTGGGAGGGCATGGCAAGAGGATTACCTGAGCCCAGGGGTTCGAGACCAGCCCGGGCAACTTGGTGAGCCCTCATCTCTACAATAAATCAGAAAATTAGCTGGGTGTGGTAGCATGCACCTGTAGTTTCAGCTACTTGGAAGGCTGAGGCAGACGCATCGCCTGAGCCTAGCGGGTCAACGCTGGGGTGGTCATGAGCGTGCTACTGCACTCCAGCCTGGGCAATAGAATGAGACTCTGACTCAAAAAAACAGAAAGAAAGAAATAACAGAGGCTATCTGCTTTCCTTTTATGCATGCCGATAGAAATAAAATCCATGAGACAGCACAGCTTACTATATATTTTATCTTTCAGTTTCAGGTACAGAGAGCTGAGTTAAAACATATTTCTCAGTCATGATATACTGTATTCTTTGACCTTAAAGGCCTTTCTTGTTTTACTTTGATTCCTTTTGATCCCCTTTCCTCTGCCCACCCCTACAGACAACTCTTCTAATGTGTTTATTGTGTACTCATTTATGTCATTCTTGCAAAATATACATTTTTCATGTTGTGTGCACATGTTTTACATTTATATAAATGATACCAGGTTATATATATCATTCTGTATTTTACTTTTGCACACCACACTCTATTTTTCAAGATCCTTCCCTGCTGCTGTATCTTTAGTTTGTTGTTTCTACTCCCTAGGATTATACAATTGGATGACAATCCAATGCTACTATTGTGTTTGACAATATAAAGTGCTCTACTATGCTACTATGGGATGAGGAAACTTTGACTGTCACCTCTGTCCCTCTTCTAACTTGTGGTTTGAACTAGGGCAAGTGCCTTCCCCTATTTGAGTCTCAGCTTCCCCATCTGTAAGATAATCAGAGGTGTCTTCTGTGTCTAGCTATCCATGCAACCTCCCTTATTTTCCACACGGGAAATTCTGATCCAGAAAGTGAGAGTGACTTGATCAAGGTCACACAGCAGTTATCAACAGTTCAATTCAATTTAACTCACATTTATTGAGTGCCAGGCATGGTGCTAAGTGCTTTAGATATTTAAATAACTAAGCCCTGCTGAGTCCCTGCCCCCAGAGCCTCTAAACAGAGCTGTGTTAATTTCCCAAGAGCAGGTGCAGAGATAGCCTGTGGGCACTGGTCAGATGCAGTAAAGATATTAATAGGATGTAGCCTTAGATAGAATCTAAGGCAGCACTTCCATCACTCCAATCAGGCCCCGAGAAAAGAAAAGAAGTTGGGTACTCTGCTTCCTATCTGCAAAAGGTTATTTATTGTCATAGCATTTACCAATGATAATAGACCTAATATAGTAATATAAACTGCCCTTGTCTGTCTGGCGTGCGTAATATTATACAACAGCATAAATAAAATAAAATTTTATATCTTTTTAAAAATGCTTTCATTGCTACCCAATATTAGCAGCTACTATTTAATATTTACTCTGTGATGGACACCAAGGACTTTACACGAGTTAGCTCATCTAATCTTCATTACAATGCCATGATGTAGGAGGTAGTTTTATTATCCCCATTTTAAAGATAACAAAACAAAAGCACAGTTACATTATTTGTCCTAGGTCAGTGGATTTTAAGCATTTTGAATGAAAACCGCCTTAGAAATATAACCTTCACCTGGCTCGGTGACTCAGCCTGTAATCCCGCGCCTTTGGGAGGCTGAGGAGAGTGGATTGCCTGAGCCCGCGGGTTCGAGACCCGCCTGGGCAGGCGAGACCTCATCTCTACAATAAATCAAAAAATTAGCCAGGCATGATAGCGCGCGCCTGTAATTCCGGCTACTCGGAAGGCTGAGGCGGAAGGATCGCCGGAGCCCAGCAGGTCGAGGCTGCGGTGGCCGGGAGCGGCCGCTGCACTCTAGTCTGGGCGACAGAGTGAGACTCCAACTCAAAACAATACAAAAAAATCAGCCGGGCGTGGTAGCGCATGCCTGTAATTCCGGATACTGGAAGGCTGAGGCGGAAGGATCGCCGGAGCCCAGCAGGTCGAGGCTGCGGTGGCCGGGAGCGGCCACTGCACTCCAGTCTGGGCGACAGAGTGAGACTCCAACTCAAAAAAAAAAAAGAAATATAATCTTCTTTGCAATCTGGAACACACATGTATGTTTCACAATACTACACTAACCCTTACAGAATTGGACTGACTGACATTTTCTATTCCATTTTTTTTTTTCATTCTAGTCTGAGCTACTAAATTGATTCCATGACCTACTAATGGGTTGCAACTTACAGTTCCAAAAGCAATGTCCTAGATGATACATATAACACAATCATAATACAATTATACAATATTTGAAATCATAATACTCTTTAAAGTGAATTTCTTGTCCTGAGCACCTTCCCTGTGTCGGGTCCCATGTTACAGGTTAGAGACAGGTTTGAATCAAACATAGTTCTGCACTCAAAGAACTCACAAATTCCTTGAGGAAACATACAGATAGACAAGCAATGACAGCACAACAGTGATTCTCAATCCTGGCTGCAGCTTAAAATTACCTGGGATATTTTAAAATCATATAGTGCTGGGACTCTATTTCCTGACTTCCTGATTTAATTGGTATAGGGAGGAGAGTATTTTTTAAAGCTCCCCAGGTGATTCTAAGGTGCGGCCAGGATTGTGGATCATTGCAATCAGCATGTGAGGGTTACATTAAAGGAAAGCATGAGCCAGATACAGGTGGCTCGAGCCTGTAGTCCCAACTACTCTGGAAGCCAAGGCAGGAAGACCGCGTGAGGCCAGAAGTTTGAGACCAACCTGGGCAACATACTAAGACCTGGCCTCTAAAAAAATAGAAAAAGGTTAGCGGGGCATGACTGCATGTAGCTGGAGTCCCAGTTGTTCTGGAGGCCAAGGAAGGAGAATCCCTTGAGTCCAAGAGTTCAAGGCTGTACTATGACCGCACCATTGTACTCTACCCTGAGCAACAGGGCAAGACCCCATCTCTTAACCACAACAACAACAACAACAACAAAGCATAGAATAGGGGCATCTAACTACCTAAAGGTGTTGAGAAAAACCTCAGAGAAAAGTTTTTTTTTGAGTTGGATGCCTTCTGTTTGAGCCTTAGATCCGCTGTCCATCCCACTGTCCATCCAGTGCACTGAACCGGTATGATGACATCAGTGGGCTCCTTTGCTCCTTGGGTTCCACCAAGGTGCAGGCCAACATGTCTGAAGGAGATCGGTGAGCGGGAGGAGAGTGAGGGCCGGATAATTAATTCCTTGACTACTTGCCTGCAGGTTTTCCTTGAGCTGGCTGTGACTTTCCTTTGAAAGTAACTGCCCTACCCACCTGTAATCCCAGCACTTTGGGAGGCAAGAGGATTGCCTAAGTCCAGGGATTCAAGACCAGCCTGGGTAACTTGGTGAGACCTCATTTCTACAATAAAAAAATAAAATAAAATAAAGTAAATTAGCTGGGGGTGGTGGTACACGCATGTGGTTCCAGTTACTTGGAAGGGTGAGGCAGAAGGATAATCTGATCAAGCCCAGCATATCAAGGCTGTGGTGGCCATGAGCATGCCACTGCACTCCAGCGTGGGTGACAGAGTAAGACTCCTACTAAAAAGGAAAAGAAGAAGAAGAAGAAGAAGAAGTAGAAGAAAAGAAAATAGAAAATATCTCCTCCTTTCAAGTTGGCTTGGTGTACAGTACTCTTTTTCCAGTTTCTGTACTCTCTCCTCTGTCTTCCCACCCGTTTAGGTCAAGGGATGTTAACAGCTCAGATAGGTTCCTGAACTATCCCATCTTCACCTACATCCCACCCACACATTTGAATTTAGTCCCTTTGTAAAGAAACCCTTATCAGATTCTCCTAATTTGGTGTGTGATCTGTTTCCTACTAAGGCCCTGACTGATAAAACCTGGAAGCAGTATGGGAACTTGCTGTAAGGACTGGAAAGGGAAATTAGTCCAAGCAGAGAAAGCAGCATGAGTAGCGGCAAAGAAGCACAAAAACATTGTGGTTTTGTTCCCTTTATTGGTTAAAGGATAAATTGCTAAATCTAATGTTCAGTTCTCGGTCGTAATCTTCCTAGATTTATCAGCAGCATTTTACCAGTTAATTGCTCTCTTCATCCTGGAACAATTTGTCACTTGGCCTTCAAGACACCAGAGAGACTTTTTGGTCTCTCCTCTGGCTCCTTGTTTCAGTCTCTTCTGGTTCTCTCTCAGTTCTCTGTTGTCTTGCCTCCTTGATGCTAAATGTTGGAATACCGAGGGCTGTCCATGACTCTCCTTTCTTTCTGTACCAACTCTCCATCATCATCCAGCATCATGGCTTTAAATACTGTGTATGCTGTCCACTCCCAAATGTGTATCTCTGCCTTACATCCCTTCCAATTCCAGACTCATATCCACCTTAACTAGAGATAGGAATGGTGTCTGGAGCTAGCCCCTAGAGTCAATTTTTTCCTTTTTGGGACTTTTGTAAACCTCTTCTAACCATAGCTATTACTAAAAATTAAATTATATGGCCAGGCGCAGTGGCTCAAGCCTATAATCCCAGCACATTGGGAGGCTGAGGTGAGGGGATTGCCTGAGCCCATGGGTTAGAGAACAGCCTTGGCAACTTGGTGAGCTCGCATCTCTACGGGGGAAAAAAAAAGTTAGCCAGGTGTGGTAGCTCGTACCTGTAGTTCCTTCCGGGCTACTTGGAAGGCTGAAGCAGAAGGATCGCCAGAGCCCAGCAGCTCGATGCTGGGGTGGCCATGAGGGTGCCATGGCACTCCAACCTGGGCGAGAGTGAGACTCCAACTTAAAAAAAAAATTAAATTAAATTATATAACCTTAAAAGTAAGTACATTATATTAAAAACAAAGGTAATATTCAAAAATCACCACTTTCTGATTATTTTACTATATTTCGTTATTTTTCTTTCTTTCTTTTTTTTTTTAAGGCAGGAACACACTACCATGCCCAGCTAAGTTTTTGTTGTTGTTGTTTTTGGTAGAGACAAGGTCTCACTATGTTGCCTAGGCTGGTTTCAAATTCCTGGGCTCAAGCAATCTTTCTACCTCAGCCTCTCATAGTGCCTGGGATTACAGGTGTGAGCCACCGCCCTCAATTTGTTTATTTTACATAGTAGATTATCTACAATTTGTTGAAAAAACAAAACACTAATGAACGTTTTAAATACTCATAAAGAGCTTCTTTGAGCTTATTGTAGGAAAGAGGTGTACTGGAGATCCAGGAGTGAATCCTCAACCCTCAGCTCAGCTGAGAAAAGAGTGCTTTTGTCTGTGTCTGTGGGTCTCCCATTAGATGGGCCACCCGGATATAACCGTGCTCTTTCAGAAACACCAAGCATTCTTCTTTTTTCTGAGTCGGAATCTTACTCTGTTGCCCAGGCTGGAGTGCAGTGGCATGCTCACGGACATCACAGTCTTGACCTGCTAGGCTCAGGTGATGCTTCAGCCTCAACCTTCCAAGTGGCTGGAACTACAGGCATGCACCACCACACCAGGCTAATTATTTCTTCTTTTTTTAGATTAGAAAATATAGTTTATTTAAAAGTAAATTAGAGAAAGAGAAGATTCACCTCCCAAAGGTGAGGGAAGGGGTCAACACCAAGAAGCATGGCAACAGCCATAGCTTAGAGAGCACATGACCACACCAGAGGCTAGCAAGGCAATGGCCCTTTTTTCTTTTTTCTTTTTTTAAGTTGGAGTCTCACTCCCTCGCCCAGGCTAGAGTGCAGTGGCGCAAATGCTCACAGTCACCCTGGCATCGACCTGCTGGGCTCAGGCGATCCTTCTGCCTCAGCCTTCCAAGTAGCCAGAACTACTGGCAGGCACAACACCTGGCTAATTTTTAAAATTTATTGTAGAGGTGAAGTCTCGCCAAGTTGGCCAGGCTGTTCACAAACTCATGGGCTCAGGCAATCCCCTCACCTTGGTCTCCCAAAGTGCTGGGATTATAGGATTGAGCCACTGCATCCAGCTGGCCCTTTTTTCTTTGTTGTAGAGATGACGTCTCACCAAGTTGCCCAGGCTGGTCTCGAAATCCTAGGCTCAGGCAATCCTCTCACCTCGGCCTTCCAAAATGCTGGGATTACAGGCATGAGTCACCATGCCTGGCATAGGGAACTGAAAATAGAATGACAAAATATAGAGTTCTGGCTAAATCAACAGCATTTTATGTCAGATTCTAGCATAGATAAGTAATAGAAGTAACCAGAGAGTTTAAGAAAAATGAATATTTTCTGATTATCTCATGTGTGCCAGGAGGACACAAAGATGATTCAGACAGGCCAGCCTGTCCTCCAGATGCTCACAGTCTGGTAGGGGAAACAGCCATGGAAACTGACAATAACACAACATTACCATCAGCTCACCAATAGAAACATGTGGTCGGTGCAAAGGCCACTGAAGTGAAAGAGACAGATGGCAGGAATGGAGACCAGTGGTTTCACAGGGCAGAGCAAGGTAGAGGGGACTGTTTAACAGCTGTGGGGCCTAGCCAGGCATGGTGGCATGCACCTGTAGTTCCAGCTACTTAGAAGTCTGAGGCAGCAGCAGGTCGAGGCTGCGGTGACCGGGAGTGGCCACTGCACTCCAGTCTGGGCAACAGAGTGAGACTCCAACTCAAAAAAAAAACAACATTACGTTTAAGAAGGCTGAGGCAGGAGGATCTCCTGAGCCCAGCAGGTCAAGGCTACAGTGGCTGTGAGCGTACACTGCACTCCAGCTGGGGCGACAGAGTGAGACTCTAACTCAAAAAAATAAAGCTGTGGAACCTGTCAGAGACTTAATGCTTCCACAAGAGATGGGGGGGAAAGGAAGGGTAGGGGCACTTGACTTATGTCTTGGCCCTTACCTGGATTGCACCCTTTCTCCCATTCTCCATCTCTCCTGGTAATGCTGTCTGCTCCTGAAGAGAGGCCAACTTGGTGGTAAAGAAAGTTCTCATGGTCTGAAATCTGAAGGCCTAGGTATGAGTCTTATTAATGTATGTTCTTGTGCCCAGCTTCAAAACCTTTACTTACCATGGACTAGAGAATGATTTGACATTCAGGGCCCTTCTCCATGTGGTCCATGATGACCCGTCCAACCTCATCTGCCCCATACCCCTTCTCACCCCAAACAGCCAAGCACTTCCCTCAGATCCGGTGCCTTCACAGACACTGCTCTTTCAATCTGACATCTTTGCCCTCCTCAACCTAGAGAATTTCCATTCCTTTTTCAAGACATGACTCTGATGTCACCATCTCCAGGAGGCCTTCCCTGGCTGCTCAAGCTAGTTACCAACTGCTTTGGGGCCTCAAATCCCTGGAGCTTCCTCTACACCAACATCTGCTCTTGGCCTTTTCTATCCACTCTCCACAGAACAGCCCAGAGGGAGTTTTCTAAACAAAATAAAAAGAATCCTCGGGCCGGGCTTGGTGGCTCAGTCTGTAATCCCAGCACTTTGGGAGGCCGAGGTGAGTGGATTGCCTGAGCCCGCGGGTTCGAGACCCATCTGGGCAACTTAGCGAGACCTCATCTCTACAATAAATCAAAAATAAGCCCAGCAGGTCGGGTGGTGACTGGGAGCGGCCACTGCACTCCAGTCTGGGTGAAAGAGTGAGACTCCAACTCAAAAAAAAAAAGAATCCTCATTTCTCAGTTTATTTTATTTATTTTATTTTTTGAGTTGGAGTCTCACTCTGTCGCCCAGACTGGAGTGCAGTGGCACACTCTCAGCCACCGCAGCCTTGACCTGCTGGGCTCAGGCGATCCTTCCACCTCAGCCTTCCAAGTAGCTGAAACTACAGGCGGCGCGCTACCACACCCGGTTAATTTTCTGATCTATTGTGGAGAAGAGGTCTCACTATATTGCCCAGGCTGGTCTTGAACCTGTGGGCTCAGGCAATCCTCTCACCTCGACCTCCTAAAGTGCTGGGATTATAGGTATGAGCCACCGAACCTGGATCATTTCTCAGTTTAAAGGTCATAGTCTTTTTATTTTTTTGAGTCGGAGTCTCATTCCTATTGCCTAGGTTGGAGTGTAGCAGCACGCTCACAGCCATTACAGCCTCAACCTGCTGGGCTCAGGCGATCCTTTGACCTCAGCCTTCCAAGTAACTGGAACCACAGGCATGCACCATCACGCTTGACTAATTTTTTAAAATTATTGTAGAGACAAGGTCTTGCCAAGTTGCCCAGGCTGGTCTTGAACCCCTGAACTCAGGCAATTCTCTTGCCTCTGCCTCCCAAAGTGCTGGGATTACAGCCACCGTGCTTGGCTAAAGGTCACAGTCTTTACTGTGGCCTACCAGGTTCTATGTGATCTTGAAACCACCTATATGAAATCAGTATAGGGCCACCGGGTGAAAGCTATGAAAGAGACCCAAGCCCTGCAAAGTTGCAGCTCTGGGTAGAAATGAACAAATCTGTTGTTTCTAAATTTGCTTCCACTTCAAAATAAAGCAATTATCTTCTGTTCTGAACCATAGGGAATGGGGAATCTGTCCTGAGGCTGATAAACATATTTTGCCTTAAACACGAGCCTGAGACCTCACAGATCTCCTTGATGGCAACCTAAAGTTTGGTGACTAAAGAGCATGGGCAGCTTTAATGGAGCCCACCTATTGCATATCTTCTCTATAATGGCTTACTGCCCAGAGGTCAGTAGCAGATTGCCTTATAGACAGCAGCTATTATAAAACCTTAGAATGGTATTTGAGATGTTTTTCAGACTTTGCACACCAATGGGCCCGCAGCCCCACCTGGACACATACCAAGGAGCTGGCTCCACCAGTCCTGTGACCTCCCTCCCAGAAACAGACTCTGTTCATGAAGACAATTTTGACACTCCCTATGACTTCATCCTCAACCAATCAGCAGTGGCTGTTTCCTAGCCCCCTGCCCATCAAATTATTCCTTAAAAAACCATAGCCTAAAATTCTTGGGGAGACAAATGCGAGAACTGTCTCCCGTCCTCCTTGCTCAGTTGCTTTGTGGTATTAAACTTTCTCTACTGTAACAGTTGCTGTCAGTCTTGGTTTTTCTGGGCAGCAGGCATGAGAACCTGATCAGTCTGTAACAGTTTTACTCTTGCCTGCCTCTCTACCCTTTCCTCTCATCCTTTGTTCTTTTTTTTATTATTATTATTTTTTTGAGTTGGAGTCTCACTCTGTTGCCCAGATTGGAGTGCAGTGGCCGCTCCCAGCCACCACAGCCTCGACCTGCTGGGCTCCAACGATCCTTCTGCCTCAGCCTTCCAAGTAGCTGGAACTACAGGCATGCGCCACCTTGCCCGGCTTATTGATTGATTGATTGATTGATTGTAGAAACGAGGTCTCGCCAAGTTGCCCAGGCGGGTCTTGAACCCGCGGGCTCAGGCAATCCACTCACCTCAGCCTCCCAAAGCCGTGAGATTACAGGCTGAGCCACCGAGCCCGGCTCCTTTGTTCTTTCTGTCCAGTCAAACAGCCTCCTTTGTTTCTCGGCGCACCAGCTTTCTCTCCCCTTGAGCCTGCTGCTCCAGGACCTTTGCACTAGCCTCCTTGCTTCAACCTAGCTGGTTTCTACTAATTCTTCAGAGCTCAGCTCAAATTTCCCTTTTTCTGGAAAGTCTTTCTTGCCCCATGCCTCTCCCCCTCCAGGCTGGTTTAGATGGTACCTACTGCAGTTATAATTTTAGAGCTAATTATGAATTATTTTATGTCTGTCTCTTCCTAGATAGGAACCATACCTGTCTTGTTCATCCCCGCCTAAAAGGCACCTAAAGTAAAACCTGGCATAGAACAAGCATAGGACAGGTGCTCCAGAAGTGTTTGTTGAATGACCACAGTGTTTGTTGAATGACCACGGTGTGTGTTGAATGACCACAGGAGTGGTTATTCTTTTTTTTTCCAAGTCAAAAAAACTTTTATTATAATTCACATATTTTATAGAAAAATAAATGTAACAAAGTCATCAGAATTGTACTATAACACACATTTATACAGGTTGCTCCACTTCCACTTGGGTTAAGGGTCTCCCGACATCAACTGCAGGAGTGCTTACTCTTAGTCCCTGTAGCTGGACTACAGGTGCATGAAATCTTCTCTAACATCAGCCTGTGAGTTTCTGGAGGACCGGTATAAAGTCAGTATTCAGCCCGATGCCTGACACTTCGTGGTCTCAGTAGGGGTTTTCTGAACAAGAGAGACATTGTCACATGCTGCCCAGATCCCCATCAGTGAAGGATTTGGACACCAGCTGTTGGGAATGCTATCAACACTAAGCCTTTAACTGTCAGCCCTTCCAGAGATAAAGCCATCTTTGGTCACACCCCTTCCCAGATGACTCCATATTCAAGACCTAATGAAGGCAATAGTATAAAGACCTGGCCATCTTAGCTCTTCCTTTTTTTTTTTTTTTTTTTTGAGTTAGAGTCTCACTCTGTCGCCCATACTAAAGTACAGTGGCATGCTCACAGCCACTGCAGCTTCCACCTGCTGGGCTCAGGCGATCCTTCTGCCTCAGCCTTCCAAGTAGCTGGAACCACAGGCATGTGCCACCACGCCCGGCTACATTTTTTTGATTTACTGTAGAGACAAGGTCTCACCAAGTTGCCCAGACTGGTCTCGAGCCCCTGAACTCAGGCAATTCTCTCACCTCGGCCTCTCGGAGTGCTGGAATTACAGGAGTGAGTCACCACTCCCAGCTCATCTTAGTTATTCTGATGGGTCACTCTAGCTCCAGAGTCCCTGTTGGTTCAGCCAAGACTGTCCATGGGCTAGCATGAAGCTCTCGACTTCTCTTTCTGCAAGTCCTGTTCCCGCCCTTCTCTTCCACAAGTGTTGACCCCAAAACATCTTGCACTCCAATCTCCATCTCAGAATCTGCTTCCCAGAAACCCAATCTGTAATAGGCCCTCTTCCCCTCCTCCCAGCTGTCACTTTCGGGGAACATTAATTTACCCAAGGTTTGTAGGCACTAGCCAAATGTCAACGTATTCACATCCATTTTTCTCTCTCTCTCTCTCTTTTTGGAGACAGGGTCTGGCTATATCACCCATGCTAGTCTCAAACTCCTGGGTTCAAGCAATCCTCCTCTCTCAATCTCCCAAGTAGCTGGGACTACAGGCATGTGCCACCACACCCCACCCTCACATCCATTTTTCTATCACTCCCATTCTGTAGTGACTAGGTAGATCAGGAAGGGAGGCTAGCTCCACTAAATAGGTGAAGAAACTGAGGCCCGGAGTAGTGAACGACAAGCTGGGTTCTCAGACCCAGCTTTTTGCCTCCCTCTTTCCCTACCAAGACGCTGCATCCTGTAACAAGAGGGAACCTTTCTGAAAGGAATTTTGGTCTTGATAGAGTAGACAGGTTAGACTAGGAAACCTTTAGGGCTGTAGAAAACTTCCAAGCTTATTGATGTCAACAGCAGCTGTTACAAAATCACGTACACAAGCAAAGCAGCCTAGCCATATAAAACTTCACACCTACCCAAGGGCTAGACTCTTATCAGATAGACCTGCAGCACAGTAGTACCCTCTATCCAGGATGCTTGAGTCGGGAGTGGACCACCAAAACAGGAACGGACTTAGAAACCACCTGGAGCATATGCATCAATAACCAGAGTTGTTGCAAAATAATCATCTACTTTTATTTTCATTATAGCACTATTAGCATAAAATTACCCTAGGAGAGCCTTCCACTTCCATTATACACCTAAGACCATTGACAGTATCGGTTTGACCCTATAAGGTATAAAACTTCCCCCACCGATGTGAGAAGTAACAATAATTCAGCCTAAAAGACCACCCATTTCTAGGAAAAGACCACCCCAGAAAGCGCCCCTCAGTACCTCTAAGAATAAAAGTTAAAGCTCAACATCCCAGCACTTTGGGAGGCCGAGGCGAGTGGATTGCCTGAGCCCGCGGTTCGAGCCCCGCACGGGCAACTTGGCGAGACCTCGGCTCTACAATACATGAAAAATGAGCCGGGCGTGGTAGCGCGCGCCGGTAGTTCCGGCTACTTGGAAGGCTGAGGCGGAAGGATCGCCGGAGCCCAGCAGGTCGAGGCTGCGGTGGCCTCGAGCGTGCCACTGCGCTCCAGTCTGGGCGACCGAGTGAGACTCCGACTCAAAAAAATAACAAACAAACAAAAACTCAACAATAGCGGCAGAAGCAGCAGCTCCCGTAGGCTGTTTCTGCCCACTCTCCCCTCTTGAGATGGGACTCGGCTTTGCTCAATAAAGCTACTCGCTGGTCGTGCTACTTTGGGTGTCTGAGAACCCTTCGCAAACTTGAACGCAAGAGCCGGGTCGTCGCCACCAACCCATCGCCCCACGCCGAGAGCTGCGCCCCTTCCCCGCGTAACAGTCTCAGTGGTCAGAATCCCGTGAACAATGACTCTGGGCTCAGGGACCGGCGGGCGGGGGGAAAGGGAGGCCGAGGCCAGCGTTCCCGCAGTGCAGATGGGGAAACTGAGGTCCAGCGCAGGCCCTCGGACGCGCCACCGCCGGCGGAGGAGAGCGAGAAGGGGGCGCGTCCTGCCTCGCGGCCCGTGCGCGCCGGGGCCGCCCCCTCCCGCCCCCCGCGCCGGTCCCCCCCCCCCCGGCTGGTCTTCCCTTCGATCGCCGCCACCTCGGGAGCGAGTCATGGTGGCGGCCGGGGCGGCGGCGTGGCTGCTCCTGTGGGCCGCGGCCTGCGCGCAGCGGGAGCCGGACTTCTACGACTTCCAGGCGGTCAACATCCGGGGCAAGTTGGTGTCGCTGGAGAAGTACCGCGGCTCGGTGAGTGAGTGGCCGCCGCGCCCTCGGCGGC
>NW_007253799.1:270516-279037 GCF_000164805.1 Carlito syrichta
GGATCCAGTCTGTCCCGCGGCTACGTGGCACGGCACGGCCCGGGCGCGCGGTGCCACCCGAACTCTCGCAGTCCACGCCGGACTTCACTGCCGGCACCTTCGGGCGGCGGAGCCGAACCTCGCTGGGAGGCTGGGTGCCCCTGCCCAGCCTTTGCCGTTCGCGGTGGCAAGTGCAGCGTTGTGTGGCCTTTGCCTCTCCCCTCCCCAGTTTCCACATCTTTCACGGGAGGAAGTGCTGAGACAGAGTCCAGCTGAGAACTCTGTGGGGATGAATGTGCGGCGCGGAGGAAACGTTTTAGATCCACGGGAACCTTACCCGGATCATCCTTTGGAGACGACACTAAGGCCCAGAGAGGGAAGGCACGAGGCCACACAGCACTGGAGAGACAGAGCTTGGAAGAGACCCCCCCCTCCCCCATCGGGGGTTCTCTCTAGGCAAACTCCTTAGATGGCGGCCAGAATGAGATGTAAGGTATAAGTTATCCGGGCTCATTGCCACTGACTTACCAAAAGGGACTCTTAGTTCGTAGAGGACTACAGAGAGGGAATATGTCTGGGTTGAGTCTTTGAAATAAGAGTAAGCCGGGCGCAGTGGTGCACGCCGGTAATCCCAGCACTTTGGGAGGCCGAGGCAAGAGGACTGCCTGAACCCAAGGGTTCAAGACCAGCCCGGGCAAGTTGGTGAGACCTCGTCTCTACGCTAAATCAAAAAGTTAACAGGGTGTGGTTGTGTGTGCCCGTGGTTCCAGCTACTTGAAAGGCTGAGGCAGAAGGATTGCCCGAGTCCAGCAGGTCAAGGCTGTGGTGACTGTAAGCATGCCATTGCACTCCAGCCTGGGCAACAGTGAGACTCCAACTCAAAAAAAAAAAAAAAAAGAAACCAGAGTAAGTTTTAGCAGGAAGCGTGGGGGAGGGATGAGAGGAGGACTTCAAGCTGTGGTGCTTGAAGGAGTCTAGAGCAGAGGCTGAGAGAATGGTGCAAGATGAGGCTGAAGGGGCCAGAGAGGGACCAAGAGGGCCTTGAACACTGCATTGAGAGGCCTAGAAGTTACATTGTGTGTAATGAAGAACCCTCCAAGACTGCCCCTTTGGGATGGACTTGGGGATCCTGGTGTGGGAAGAGTGGGAATTGAACTCTAGTGGACAGATAGGCCAAGCATCCAGATTTGGATGAATCACAAAATGGCTGTCAACACTCTTCTCTGGGAGCAAGGCCATCTTTAGTGAACAAACTACTCACTAAGCAAGGAAATTCTCAATTAGGCTGGAAGTCCTGGAGGCAGTAATCCCCATCCTGACTGACCCTTGGGCTGTTGTTATGAGTTTCAAATGAGATAACACTGTGGAAGTACTTGATCAACTGTAGAGTACAGTCTGATGGATGCCAGCAGGAATCTCATCTAGGACATAAAGCAAGGAACCAAGCAGAGCAGGACCCATTCCCTTTCAGGCCTCCCTTTTTCTCTAGGGCAGCTCACCAGGGAGCCCCAGGTTTAGCACCTGACCAACTCTGCTATTCTTTTTTTTTTTTTTTAAGTTGGAGTCTCACTCAGTTGCCCAGGTTGGAGTGCAGTGGCACGCTCATGGCCACCTCAGCATCGACCTGCTTTTGGAATTCTGGTCTCAAATCCACGGGCTCAGGCAATCCACTCACGTTGGCATCCCAAAGTGCTGGGATTATAGGTTGAGCTACAGAGCCTGGCCTCTGCTACTCATTAATTCATTGTTCATTATTGAGCACCTGCTGTGTATTAGGTACTAGGCCAGTCTCTGGGGATTCAGTGGTGAAAAAAAACAGGAAAGTTTCTGCTTTTTTTTTTTAATGCAAATAATACCACGTCACAGCACCAAGATTTCAACTAAGTTTCTGCTTTAATAGAGTTTATACAGCCAGGCTTGGTGGCTCAGCCTATAATCTCAGCACTTTGGGAGGCCAAGGCAAGTAGATTGCCTGAGCCCACAGGTTCGAGACCAGCCTAGGCAACTTGGCAAGACCTTGTCTCTACAATAAATCAAAAATTAGCCAGGCATGGTAGCATGCGCCTGGTAGTTCCGGCTACTTGGAAGGCTGAGGCAGAAGGATCGCCAGAGCCCAGAAGGTCGACGCTGGGGTGGCCGTGAGCATGCCCCTGCACTCCAGTCTGGACAACAGAGTGATACTTCAACTCAAAAAAAAAAGAATGTATACAAGGTGGGGAGGAGAGAGACAATGAATAAGGAACTGAGAAATAATCAAGATAATTTTTAGTAGTGATAAATGCTGAGACAAAAACAATAAGATCACACAGCTACTAAGAGGTAGAATGAGAATTTGAACCCTGGCAGCCCAACTCCAGAGTCTATCCCAAATTCAGAGAGAAACCAAGGAACAGTCAGTCTAGGGAAGCTGCATACAGTGCTGTGAGTTAACCCAAGCTAGGTCTGCTGCTTGGGCAATGTACTCATTCCTTTACCTGCACACATTACTGGCTCCTACTACATTTGTGACTCTGGGTCCAGCCCTGGTGACATAACCATGAGCAAAATTGACACAGTTTATGCCCTCAGGTTGACTGGGAAGACATTCATTTAGACCAGTGTTGGGTATGGATGAATGGGTGATCACTTAGGAATGTGTGGGATTATGTATGAGTAGACCTGAGTGTAGTGTAGTGTGTGTGTGTGTGTGTGTGTGTGTGTGTGTGTGTGTGTGTGAATGGTTTATTTGTCTGCCTGCTTTTATGTACAAATCTGAGTCTGTGTCTGTGCTTATGTATGTATATATGTAAATTAACTGTGTGTATTTGGGCGTGTCTGTGTCTGTTTTGGTCTTTAAGGTCCAAGCTTTTTGGTTTCAGGGTTGGAATTAGAAGCAAGACTTTCCCCCTTCCAAAACAGTGAGCAGACACACAAGATGTAGGTTAAAAATAAAAAAGCTTTAATGTTCTCGTTGCCCAGGGATCCAGCAGGAAAGAAAAGAAGAAACCTTACTGGGAAGGGAGTTAAGAGTCCCACTTTCTCACATAGGCAGAGTTTGGTATATGCTGGCCTCAAACTGGAGAGGTTGTTCTAGTAGCCCATGGCCCCTCAGGGAATGGGTCCTTCCTTACCTGTTGGAAGTAGGGTATAGGAGTTTACAGCTCAATAGTTAAATCATCCAGCCCCGTAGTTCTCAACTGGGGGTGATTTTTTGCTTCAGGGAACATCTGGCAATATTTGGAGACATTTTTGATTGTCAAGACTAGGCATCCAGACTAGGCACGGTGGCTCATGCCTGTAATCTCAGCACTTTGGGAGGCCAATGTGAGAGGACTGCCTGAGCCCAGGGGGTTGAGACCAGACCAGGCAACATGGTGATACCTTGTCTCTACAATAAATTTAAAAAATAGCCGGGTGTGGTAGCGCACACCGCTAGTTCCAGCTACTTGGAAGGTTGAGGCGGAAGAATCACCTGAGCCTAGCAGGTCGAGGCTGCGGTAGCTGTGAGTGTGACATTGCACTCCAGTCTGAGTGACAGAGTGAGGCTCCAACGCAAAAAAAAAAAAAAAAAAAAGACTAGACATATAATGGGTAGAGGCCAAGGACACTGTCAAATATCTTAAAATGAATGAACAGGACAGCCCCCCTACACCAAAGAATTATCCAGCTCAAAATGTCAATAGTACTGAGGCTAAGAAACCCTATCTAGCCCAAGCAATTTGTGCTTGTTCCTGTCCAGGGCTCTGGGCTGCCCTTGGAGGTGGCCCTCTTTATGGGGCCAGTTTGTATAATCCCAGCTCTTCTCAAAAAAGTGATCAGGAAGATAGAGGTAGGCTTCCAGGCACAGGGTAGGGTTTTAAATCCTTTAATGTATAGCTAGAAGCTAAAAACATAGCATTGGTGCCAGAATTCTAATTGTAGTTTTATAATCAAGTTTGATTAACCAGCTTTGTATTTATTGCCCAAAGGCTTTAATAGATTCAGGGATTAGTCTAGTAATCAAAAAAGTGGTATCTGTTTGCTGGAGAGGAGGGAGACAAAAAGAGATTGCTCTGGGGCTGTGGGAGTTCCTTATTTATTTATTTATTTATTTTTGAGTTGGAGTCTCACTCCCTCGCCCAGGCTGGAGTGCAGTGGCACACTCACAGCCATCCCAGCGTCGACCTGCTGGGCTCAGGAGATCCTTCCGCTTCAGCTTTCCAAGTCGCCAGAACTACAGGCTCGTGCTACCATGCCCGGCTAATTTTTAATTGTAGAGATGAGGTCTCACCAAATTGCCCAGGCTGGTCTTAAACCCGAGGGCTCAGGCAATCCTCTCACCTTGGCCTCCAAAAGTACTGGGATTACAGGCTTGAGCCACCGTGCCTGGCCTATATGGGGGTCCTTTAATCAAGAAAACCTGTGTCTGTCTATGTACCTAAGCGGATGTTTGTGTATGTGTGCACACTTCCTCATTCAGGTGACACTTACTGAGACTTTTCCTTATGCCAGGCCCAGTGATGAAGTGGACGTAGCTCCTGCCCTCAGTAGGTTCTTGTTCTGGAAGGGAGACTGGCACTACATACAGGCAACTACAGTGTGGAGTGATGAGTGCTAGCTGCCTGAGCCAAAAATTGAAGCCAGGTTTATCTTTGTTTCTACTCTGTCACATCACCTCCCAGTGTGTTATCACCATTGTGTGTACCTCTCTCTGTGAATGTGCTGTGTGTATTTGTGGGCATGTGTGATGTTTGCTAATGTATGTTTGTGTCATGGGGCAAGTGCGTACCCGTTTATGTGTATTGTGTACTTGTGCTTACAAATGTTCTCACATATGCTGGGCGCAGTGGCTCATGCCTATAATCCCAACACTTTGGGAGGAGGAGGCTAGAGGATTGCCTGAACCCACAGGTTCGAGACCAGCCTGGGCAACATGGCAAGACCACATCTCTACAATAAATCAAAAAATTAGCTGGGCGTGGTGGCACATGCCTGTAGTTCCAGCTACTTGGAAGACTGAAGTGGAAGGATCACCTGAGCCCAGGAGGTCAAGGCTGCGGTGGCTGTGAGTGTGCCACTGCACTCCAGCCTGGGCAACAGAGTGAGACTCTGACTCAAAAATAAGCAACAACAACAACAAAAAACAAGTGTTTGTGTATGTGTGCGCACATGTCTGAAAGCCCCCGCATGTTTGATTTCATATGTGCCCATGTGTGTGTGTGTGTGTATGTTTAAGAGCACTGCACACACATTTACATATGTGTACATAGTGTTCTTGTATGCGTAAGACGGCATTCATTATTGTGGGAGTCACATATGTGGACGTGTCAAGGCATGTACAAGGGCATGCCTTCTCACTGGGTTGTGTATGTGTCTGGGCTTTGTTTTGTTTTTGCCATACAGGTGTCCCTGGTGGTGAACGTGGCTAGCGAGTGTGGCTTCACAGATCAGCACTACCGAGCCCTGCAGCAGCTGCAGCGGGACCTGGGTCCCCACCACTTCAATGTGCTTGCCTTTCCCTGCAACCAGTTTGGTCAACAGGAGCCCGACAGCAACAAGGAGATTGAGAGCTTTGCCCGCCGCACTTACAGTGTCTCATTCCCCATGTTCAGCAAGGTTGCAGTCACTGGCACTGGTGCCCACCCTGCCTTCAAGTACCTGACCCGTGAGTCCTGGTCTCTTCATCCCCTCATCTCCCCTGAGCTAGCTGAGGCGGGGGCTCCCTGGGCAGCAGTAGCCACTGGCTAGCTGGGTAACCTGCGTCCCCTCCTGCTCCTGACCCTCTAAGGTAGATTCATTAGTTCTGGCGCAAATCTTTGAGGGGGCATTACGAGCTGAGGGGTGTTCCTGCCTAAGAATATCTCCACACTTGCTGCCTCAGTTCTCTCTCAGTCACTCTCTTGGACTTCTCTGGCATCACATTCAGGGGCTCCTAGAAGGAGACTGGGCCTCCACCTTTTAGTCAGTGTGAATGAGTTGAGTTTATGGACTTAGACGATGGAAAAACCAAGGCGCAGACAAGGGATGCCACCGGCCTGGAGAAGGCTGACCAAGATGGCTGATGGGCATCTCTTGTCCTGGAGTCATAGGTGAAGTCTCAGGCCTTCTGAGCCAAAATACTAGATTTTTTTTTTTTTGAGTTGGAGTCTCACTCTGTCGCCCAGACTGGAGTGCAGTGACCGCTCCCGGCCACCGCAGCCTCGACCTGCTGGGCTCCAGCGATCCTTCCACCTCAGCCTTCCAAGTAGCTGGAACTACAAGCGCGTGCTACCATGCCCAGCTAATTTTTTTGATTTATTGTAGAGATGAGGTCTCGCCAAGTTGCCCAGGCGGGTCTCGAATCCGCGGGCTCAGGCAATCCACTCACCTCGGCCTCCCAAAGCGCTGGGATTACAGACTGAGCCACCGAGCCCGGCCAATACTAGATTTTAATATGTGAGAAATAGATTCCTTCTCCAGCCCCCGGAGCCTCAAGCTACAAAAAGGGGTCATGGGCTAAGCCGGTTATTATAAGTCTGTTTCCTCCCTCAGGCCTTCTCTTCCTTTGGATGCTCCATTTTTGCCTTTTCTCACTCCATGTTTCTGGTTGTATCCCTTACCCAGCAACCCAGTCACCTGGAGGAGTACATGAGAAACAACAGTGCAGCAAACCAAAGGTCCCTTACTGAGGCAGATTTGCATTTTGCTCTGTGAGCCCATCCTAATGCTGGCTTTTCTTCCTGTGTGCTTTTATTAGTTCCTTCCCAGTTCACATACTTACAGATCAAACCTGCCCTTGCTTTTTAAAAGCACCTGGGGAGCTCTTAAAAATGCATGCATAAGCCTGAGACCTGCTGAAGCAGAGCCTAAAGATCTGTTTATTTTAAGAATCCCCTCTGCCCGCCCCCAATGATTCTGATGCAGCCAGTCCATGGACTAACACTTAGAAACGATTAAGGATGAATTAAAGAATAGGGTGTAGACTGACCAGGTACGGTGGCTTATGCTTATCTGTACTCCTAGTACTTTGGGAGGCTGAGGCGGAAGGATTGCTTGAGCCCAGGAGTTTGAGGCTAGCCAACATAGCGAGAACTCATCTCTACAAAAAAATTTAAAAATTAGCTGGGTGTGGGGGCATGCACCTGTAATCCCAGCTACTGGGAGGCTGAGGTGGAAGGATTGCCCAAGCCCAGAAGTTCAAGGTTATGTTGAGTCATGATCATGCATGGGTGACAGAGTGAGAACTCCAACTCAAAAAAAAAAAGGCTGTAGACCATTCAGTAGTTTGAGGTCATTAACAAAGGATGATTTGATACTGCTTATCAAGCACTTCACGGAATCCAAAAGCTGTCCTTCTCAACCTTGGCCCCACATTGGAGTCTTCTGGAGAACTTTTGTACATTACTGATGCCTGAGCCTTATCCTCAGGTTCTGATTTAAGTGGTTTGTGGTGTGGACTGGGCATCGGGATTACACTGCCGCAGGGAAAGATGGACACTGAGAATGGAATTCCAGGAGAGGGCCCACAGGGAAGCACGCTTTGTTTTCCTCTTTCCTTTTTTCTCTAGAGACTTCTGGGAAGGAGCCCACCTGGAACTTCTGGAAGTACCTCGTGGCTCCGGATGGAAAGGTGGTAGGGGCTTGGGACCCAACTGTGTCTGTGGAGGAGGTCAGGCCCCAGATCACAGCGCTTGTGAGGAAGCTCATCCTGCAGAAACGAGAAGACCTATAAGCACTGTTTCTCCTCTTCCTCCACCCCGTCCCACCCACCTGTGCACGGGTGACCAGCGCAAACGCAAATGGTGCTGCAAAGGGAGAGACCCACGGACTCTCCTTTCTTCACTGATACTCTACTGTCCCATCATTCCTGTGGGGGGAAATTCTAGTATTTTGATTATTTGAATCTTAGCACAATAATGAGAGTCCTTGACCAGTGACTCACCAGCCAATGAGAACTTCTAGTCAATGGAAACATGTGGCCAATGGACCATATCATGCAATAATCTCCCACCCAGTAAGACCTCTGTAAAATGGGACCAATTCCTACCTCACAGGGCTGTTGTGAGGAATAGGATGAAATACCTATGAAAGTGCCCAGGGCCGTGCTAGCCAAATAGGAGGCATTCAATAAACATTTTTGCATATAAACCAAAAAATAACTTGTGATCAATAAAGACTTGCATCCAACATGAATTTCCAGCCAATGGGAACCCAGAACAAACATTTGGTTGTTGTTGTTTCTTCTGTTTTTTTTTTAAATTACAAAAGAAATGCAAGTTCATTGTCAAAATTCAAATAATCCAGGACTATATAAAATAAAAATGGAAGCATTCTCCTCATTTTCCTATAGTCTTGGTCCCTGGAGGTAAACACTGTTAGTTTGGTACAAAGGTTGCCAAGCCTTTTTTAAATCAAGCCAATCATTATTGCCCAACAGGAATTCACTGACCAAAAGTATGCTACAGTAACAAATAGGCAAAGGATATGAATAGATAATTCACAGGAGAATAAATACAGATGGATAATAATAATATCCAGCCTTATTCAAGTTCAAAAGATGTTTTTTTTTTTGAGTTGGAGTCTCACTCTGTCGCCCAGACTGGAG
>NW_007253799.1:279362-281471 GCF_000164805.1 Carlito syrichta
CCGGCTCAAAAGATTTTTTTTAGCCAATCTCAGTGGTTTATACCTGTAATCCCAGCACTTTGGGAGGCTGAGGCAGGAGGGCTGCTTGAGCCCAGGAATTCAAGACTAGCCTAGGCAACATAGCGAGACCTCATCTCTACACAAAAATGCAAAAATTAGCTAGGCGTGGTGGCATGCACCAGTAATCCTAGCTATTCGGGAGGCTGAGGCAGGAGGATTGCCTGAGCATAGGAGGTTGAGGCTGTGGTGAACCAGGATCATGCCACTGCACTCCAGCCTGGGCAAAAGAGCCTTGTCTCAAAACACACACACACACACACACACACACACACACACACACACACATAAATACACATACGTGTGTGTGTATATATTTTTAAAAAATTTTAATACCCACTGCTGGTAAGGATGTAGGGAAATGGACATTCACATAAACTGTGAGACAATAAACTGGCACAGATGCTTGGAGGGTGATTAGGCAATATCTTTTAAAACAAAATATTCATACCCTTTGATCCATCATTTCCCCTTCTAAAACTCTCCCAAATTGTATAATTATACAATAATATATATATACACTGTTCATAGTAGTGAAAATGTTTATGCAACTCACATGCCCATCAATATGGGTCTGGTAATAAATCATTGTACAAAACTAAATTCTAAATGAATATAGTTATTAAAATGAATGAATTAAATCTCTATTTGCTGCCATAGAAAGTTGTCCAAAAGCTGTGGGCGTAGTGGCTCTGCCTGTAATCCCAGCACTTTGGGAGGCGGAGGAGAGTGGATTGCTTGAGTCGAGGGGTGCAAGATAAACCTGGGCAACTTGGTGAGACCTCATCTCTAAAATAAATAAATAAATAAATAAATAAATAAATAAATGAACTGGGTGTAGTGGCGCACATCCATAGTTCCAGCTACTTGGAAGGCTGAGGCAGAAGGATCACCTGAGCCTGGCAGGTCCAGGCTGTGGTGGCCTTGAGTGTCCCACTGCACCCCAGCTGAGCAACACAGTGCGACTCCAACTCAGAAAAAAAAAAAAGAAAATTGTCCAAAAGTCAAAAAAGGATAAGTGATCTAACAGAATGAACATATACACACACCCAGAAAAACCAGTATGAACAAGTATAATATTTTTATTAAAAATGTACAATTTTCCTCCCCTTAGCCCACCAAAATGTACAATGTTAAGTGGGAGGGACCAAGAAAAATATAAACCCAACTATTAATGGTGGTTCTCTTACAGGGTGGGATGGGATAACACGAGTGATTTTTATTAGGTATTTCTAGAATGCTTGAATTTTGTATGTTAAATACATATTTTACTTTCATGTAAATACAAAAAGAAGCAACCAAAAGCTGAGGAACTGGACAAGGTTACTGACTGATAATTCATTGACCAACAAGAATTCCATGTCTACTTCATGCAAGTCCACTCTTCTAGAAGTCTGGAGACTCAGATTCAAGTCCTGGCTGTGCCCCTGACTCACAGATTGAGCAAATTGTTCCCTCAGCTGTCCATTTTCCCACCAGACAATGAAACGGTTGAACTGGGCTTAGGGTTGTCACCGTCTCCTTTCATGGTTTTTCTATTAAAAAAAAAAGGTGCCCAGAGTAAAGTGAAGGCTGTGTGTGGTCTGACCACAAGCCTGCCTATGGTGCCTCCAGCTGGCCCTTACGCACCATCCTTCTCTGAGCTCCAGCTCACATACACACACACACACACACACACACACACACACACACACACACACACACACACAGTGAAACACAGTCATTAGGAATTTTCCATGGTGGCTCATGCCTGTAATCCCAGCACTTTGGGAGATGGAGGTCAAAGGATCATCTGAGGCCAAAGGTTCAAGACCAGCCAAGGCAACATAGTAAGAATCCTATCTCTATTTTTTAAAAATATATGTTTTAGCCGGGCTTGGTGGCTCAGCCTGTAATCCCACGCCTTGGGAGGCTGAGGTGAGTGGATTGCCTGAGCCTGCAGGTTCAAGACCCGCCCGGGCAACTTGGTGAGACCTCATCTCTACAATAAATCAAAAATTAGCCAGGCGTGGTAGTGTGCGCCTGTAGTTCCAGCTACTTGGAAGGCTGAGG
>NW_007253799.1:281491-290340 GCF_000164805.1 Carlito syrichta
AAAAAAAAAAAAAAAAAAAAAAAAAAAAATATATATATATATATATATATATATATGTTTTAAGTTAGCTGGGTGTGGTGGCATATGCCTGTAGTCCTAGCCCCTTAGGAGGCTGAGTCAAGAAAATTGCTTGAGCCCAGGAGTTGGAGACCAGCCTGCACCATATAGCAAGACCACATCTCCACAAAAAATAAAAATAAAAAAATTAGCCAGGTGTGATGGCATGCACCTGTAGTCCCAGCTACTTGGAAGGCTGAGTCAGAAGGATCACCTGAGCCCAGGAGGTTGAGGCTGTGGTGAGCAGTTGATTGTGCCACTGTACTCCAGCCTGGGCAACAGAGTGAGACTCCAATTCAAAGAGACAGAGAGAGAGAGAAGAAAAAGAAAGAAAGAAACTTCTGTAGTGAGCATCTAGGAAACACACCCTCCTGCAATGACCTTCCTCCCGCTATACCCACCATCATCACCATCTATGTTTTTGCCTTACCCCACTGTGCTCACCATGGCCATCTCTTAGCTCCTTACTGTTAAATCCAATGAGCATCTTGCTGCTCGTGATCTCTCAGCCACATCTGACTCTGCTCTTCTCTCTGACACATTCTCTCCCCTTGCCTTCTCTTACTCTTCCCCCATCTAAGTGCTCTGTCCCAGGGCTGATGTCTCTTTCTCTTCCACCCACTCCTTCCTTGTCGGTCTACTTGGGGTTCTAATCTGGTCCCATTTCCCACACCATGTACTCTTCCACAGCCATCTCATTTTTTCGCATGGTTTTGACCACCATCTATGCCCTGATGACACCCAAACCTCTACCTTGTGTCTACACTGGACTCATTCATTTGCCTACCGGGCGTCTCTACCAACGCTTCAATTCAACTTGTCTAGAACTAAGCTCCGTATCACCTTTCCCTGACATATCTGCTCTCCCTCCCACCCAGCCTTTGCACCCCTAAGCCTTCTCTTTCACACACCACTCGCTCACTCACTCATCCACTCTGTCCTCATCCCTTTTTTTTGGAGCTGGAACCTCGGCTTCCCAAAGTGTTGGGATTACAGTCTTGAGCCAACGCACCTGGCCTTCTGTTCTCATTCTTTAAGCAATGCCCTCCCTTCCCTCTCCTCAGCACAGTGCCTGGCCTCTAAAATTAATGCTTAGCACATAAATAAAAAATTATGTGCTAAGCATTTTGAGTGCCAGCTCCATGCCTAGACCCTAGCACACTATTTCTCCAGAGATTTAGGGTCTGCCAGAGGATTTTACACCTGCATTCCTACAGACTTTATCGGCTTTCTACTGTTCCCAAGTCTCCTCTAACACGTGCAAGAGTTCCCTAAGAAAAATGTGACTTTAAATCCTTATCAGTTGTCACCTTAGTCATTGGTTAACCAGTATCTACTAACATCTTGGCTTTAAATTAATCAGCTAACACTTGAGTAGTTAATATTTGATTATCTACTAACAGTTTAATTATCAGCTAACACTTGAGTAGTTAATATTTGATTATCTACTAACAGTTTAATTATCTTCTAACACCTTATTAATAAGCAAAATGCTTTATTAGGTTATATTTTAGGACTTAATAGTTTAACTATCTGCTACACCTTAATTATTAATCAGTATTTTAGTTACCCGCTTAAATCTTACGACAGCAGGGCTCGGTGGCTCAGCCTGTAATCCCGCATTTTTGGGAGGCTGAGGTGAGTGGATTGCCTGAGCCCGCGGGTTCAAGACCCGCCTGGGCAACTTGGCGAGACCTCATCTCTACAATAAATCAAAAATTAGCCGGATGTGGTAGCGCACGCCTATAGTTCCAGCTACTTGGAAGGCTGAGGCAGAAGGATCGCCGGAGCCCCCAGCAGGTCAAGGCTGCGGTGACCGGGAGCGGCCACTGCACTCCAGTCTGGGCGACAGTGAGACTCCAACTCAAAAAAAAAAAAAAAAAAAAAAAAATCTTACAACGGATCCCCTAGCTGTCTACTGTGTTGAGTAGATTATCAAGCCAGTGGCCACAAGATGGGGGTTTGGGGAGGCGGCCATCTCTGGCTATGGACATGATAAAGGTCAATGTCTTTTGCTGAGCTCACCTTTCACCCCAAATTATTCTCTTTCAACATCAACTAGCCCCAAGTTCTGAGAAAAAAGGAAGTCCCCCCTCCGAATTACTTATTTGCCTCTCTGAGCTAGGCCACAGGGTACTTTCTGGAACATTGTGACTGGGAGGGCCATCTCTTATCAACAAAATTTTTCTTTCTTTCTTTCTTTTTCTTTCTTTCTGTCTTTTCTTCCACTTCTTCTCCTTCTCCTTCTTCTTCTTCTCTCTCTCTCCCTCTCCCTTGCTTCCTCTCTCTCTCTTCCTCCCTCTCTCTGTCCCTCTCCCTCTCTCCCCCCTCTCTTGCTCCCTATATCTCAGTCTCCCTCTTCTCCCTCCCTCCCTCTCTCTCTCTCTTTCTTTCTTTCAGTCTCACTCTCTCCCTGGCTGGTGTGCAGTGACACCATCACGATGATCACGGCTCATGGTGACCTTGACCTCCTGAGCTCAGGTGATCCTTCCACTTCAGTATCCTGAGTAGCTGGGACTACAGGCACATGCCACCATGCCTGGCTAACAAATGTTCTTGAGCACTGCTTATGCATCAGGTTCTTGCTAGGTCCTAAGGATATGTCAGTAAACAAGACAGCCATGTTCCCAGCTGCTACAGTGCTTAGAGAATACTGGGAAAGACAAACATTAAGCAAATAATCATACCCATCATTATATAATTACAATTATGATAAGCACCAGGAGGAAGAACAGGGAGCCATAAGCATGTCTACAAGTGGCACTTGATCTATTCTGGGATTCAGAGAAGACTTCCCTGAAGAATGACATTAAAGCTGAATTTTTATTTTTTTTTGAGTCAGAGTCTCACTCTGTCACCCAGACTGGAGTGCAGTGGCATGCTCACGGCCATCATAACCTCAACCTGGTGGGCTCAGGCGATCCTTTCCCATCAGCTTTCCAAATAGCTGAAACTATAGGCATGAGCCACCATGCCTGACTGAATTTTATTTATTTATTGTAGAGATGTGGTCTTGCCATGTTGCTCAGGCAGGTCTTGAACCCCTGAGCTCAGGCAATCCTCTTGCCTCTGCCTCCCAAAGTGCTGGGATTACAGGTATGAGCCACCATTCCCTAAAGCTGAAATTTTGTTTTGTTTTGTTTTTTGGGTCAGAGTCTCACTCTGTTGCCCAGGCTGGAGTGCAGTGGCACACTCACGGACACCGCAGCCTCGACTTACTGGGCTTAGGTGATCCTTCCACTTTAGCCTTCCAAGTAGCTGGAACTACAGGTTTCAGCACCACAACCAGTTAATTTTTTGACTTATTGCAGAGATGAGGTCTCACCATGTTGCCCAGGTTGGTCTCAAACCCCTGAGCTAAGGCAATCCTCTTGCCTCTGCCTCCCAAAGTGCTAGGATTACAGATGTGAGCCACTGCATCCTGCTGAGCTAAAATTTTAATAAGAGTTAGAGAAAAAGGTAGGGAGGTCCTAGCAGATACAGTGGATGGGGCAAGAGCCTTCAGGAAGCATGATGCTGATGGGATGGAGCTAGTGCTGCCTGGAGCCACGTGACAGGAAGAAGGCCCCCTTCTCAGGATTATAGTAAAAGAACTGAGAACAATAATCAGAGGCAAAATAACCTAACAAATGGCAATACCCCCGTATTGGTGTGTAACCTTGGGACAGTCACTTAACCTCATTGAACATTCACTAATTCATGCTAGACACTTCCATCTGTGTGTTCTCTCTGCTCACACAATCAGACAAAATGAGGTACGGGAGGGCACTTTGTGTGGAAACAAGCTGTAACAAATACAGAAGTGTCACTGCTAGTCTAGTACCTGTCTGACGTTGATTTTCTTTAATGACCCTTTTGGGAAAGAAGCTTCCTTTTGCTGGGTCATATTGTGAAGATGTTGACCAGGACCCTAGACTACAGAGCAGTGGTTCTCAACTGGGGGAGATTTTGATTCTCAGGGGATTTTTGGCCATGGCTGGAGACATTTTCAGTTGTCACAATCGGGGGGTGGATATCACTGGCTTCTAGTGGGTAGAGGCTGGAGATACTGCTCAACAGCCCACAGTGCACAGAACTGTACCTCACAACACAGAATTATCTAGCTCAAAGTGTCAATAGGTTGAGAAATCCTGGTCTAGACTCATGGGCAAAGTACTTCACCTCTGTGAGTATCAATGTCCTCCTCTAGGTCATGAGGGTGATAATAATAGCACCTACCTCACAGGCCTGTTGTGAGGATTAAATGACAATATACCCATCAAGCACTCAATGCCTGGTACATAATAAATATTCAGTAAGTAATAGAACTTCTTGTGGTTATTTAGGTACTTAAAAGATGAGAAAGGTCGGGCTTGGTGGCTCAGCCTGTAATCCTGCCCCTCTGGGAGGCTGAGGTGAGTGGATTGCCTGAGCCCAAGGGTTCGAGACCCGCCTGGGCAACTTGGCGAGACCTCATCTCTACAATAAATCAAAAATCAGCCGGGGGTGGTAGCACACGCCTGTAGTTCCGGCAACTCGGAAGGCTGAGGCGGAAGGATCGCCAGAGCCCAGCAGGTCGAGGCTGCGGTGGCCGGGAGTGGCTGCTGCACTCCAGTCTGGGCGACAGAGTGAGACTCCAACTCAAAAAAAAAAAAAAAAAAAGATGAGAAAGGCCAGGTGTGGTGGCTCATGCCTATAATCCTAGCACTTTGGGAGGCCAAGGTGGGAGGATGGCTTGAGTCCAGGTGTTGGAGACCAGTCTGGGTAACATAGCGAGACCCTGTCTCAACAGCAACAACAAAAAAAAGTTAAAAAATTAGCTAAGTATTGTGGCACATGCCTGTAGTCCCAGCTACCCCAGAGGCTGATGCAGGAGGATTGCTTGAGCCCAGGAGGTTAATGTTGCAGTGAGCCATGATCATGCCATGCACTCCAGACTAGGCAAGAGAGTGGGACCCTGATGCAAAAAATAAAACAGAATGAAATAGAAGACGAGGAAATTGAGGCTCAGAAAGGAGAACCAACTTGCCCAGGTCAAGAGAAAAAGGAGTTCTTATCATGGGATAGACACACCTGATTAAGTCTTCTGTAGACAAAGGCTGCAGTTTTCTTCTGTGTGGACATAACATGGGACACAGTCCTTGCACTCAGCAAAGTGGAAGGAGGCACAGAACTAACGTATACTGAATGTTTTCATATCCCTCTCTCATCCCTATGAGGTCTGTTATGACTTCCACTTAAAGCGAGGCTAAGTGAGAAGTCTAAGATCACGCAGCAAGTCAGTTGCCAAGTAGCAATTTGAATTAAGATAGGTCAGTGAGGGTTTGGGTTGGAGACAGTGGTCCTTGGAGAAGGTCATTCACCCCAAGGTGTAGATATCCTGGAGTAAATTCCAGATGTGACTGATCTCTGACTGAAAACGAAAATGAAATTGAAAAATGCTTAAAAACATGTAAATTGCTGAGCTTGTGTTGAGAACAGAGAAGGAGGGAGGCAAAGGAAATGTTTTCTTGAGCTCTGGGGGCAAGCACACCCTGGTCAAATTCCAGTTTCTGACATTTTCGGCTGGGTCTTTGGCCAAGTAACTTCTCTTCTCTGAGCCTCAATCTATTTCTATATAAAATACCCTGGCGGGCACAGTGGCTCATGCCTGTAATCCCAGCAATTTAGGAGGCAGAGGCGGGTGGATTGCTTGAGAACCAGCCTAGCTTGGTGGTTCAGAGTGTAATCCCAGCACTTTGGGAGGCCAAGGTGAGAGAATTGCCTGAGCCCACGGGTTCGAGACCAGCCTGAGAAACTCGTCAAGACCCCTGTCTCTATAATAAACCTAAAAATTAGCCAGGTATGGTGCCACATGCCTGTAGTTCCAGCTAGTAGGAAGGCTGAGGTGGAAGGATTGCCTGAGCCTAGCATGTCGAGGCTACAGTGGCCATGAGCATTCCACTGCATTCCATCCAGCCTGGGTGACAAAGTGAGACTTCAACTAAAAAAAAAATTTAAAAATGAAATAAAATACCCACATTTTGAATTATTTCTTCATTCATTAATTCTTTACATCAAGCAGGGATGATCCATATGGACATGCAGGTTTTGAAGGTGTCCAGGAGCAGAGACAAGTGTGCGTAGAAGTCTAATCTGAGAAGTCCAGTCTACCTTTGACACAGAGCTACATCAGGCCAAAGAAAGCGGCACTTTTTTTTTTTTTCTGATTTGTAAAATCACAAAGTCCATGCAAAGGCAAAAAAGCACAAGGCAGCAGCCCTGCCTTTGAGAGCCAGACCCTAGATTGAGCACTGTAAAACCAGGGCTGAAGTGGGCACAACCTCTATTCTAGAGAAACCTGTAGTCTGACGCTGTGATTCCTAAGTAAGGAGATAGCAAACAGATGGTGCTTAATAAATGGTACACACACAGTCAAGACAGCAGATACTGGAAGAAAGAATCATGTCTAGAGAATTGGACCCAGAAGAGCTTCCTGCAAGAGGGTTTTCTTCAAGCCAGTCCTTAAAGGATGGAGAGGAGTTAAATAAGCAGAAGGAAGGAAAATCACATGGGCAAAAACGTTGGAGAGGAGGCTCCTTTCCCAGGTTAGATTAGCTAAATCAGAGGCTTCATCTAGGACAAAAGAGGAGGAGAGTTGGCGAAAAAGGAGAGTTCAGATTTTAGCGATCGGACTGGAATTATTGAGGGTGCTTCAAGAGCTGAGATCAAGTCTTCAGAAGAGCTCTCTGTTGACAAGTATATGATGGGAAAGAAACAAGTGGTAAAAACACACAACTGTCCAGAGGAAAAAGAAATGCACAATTCTGCCTCCAAACTCAAAAGAATTCTCTTTAACATTCTTCTGGAGATTCTAGACAAGGTAATAATGCAAGAAAAATAAATAAAAGGCATTAGCTGGAAAGGAAAAGTAAAATTGCCTTTATTCACAGGCAACATGATCGTGTACATAAAAAACCCTGCTGGATGCGATGGCTGATGCCTGTTATCCCAGCACTTTGGGAGACCAAGGCGAGTGGACTGCCTGAGTCGGCAGGTTCGAGACAAGCCCAGGCAACTTGGTGAGACCTCGTCTCTACAATAAATCAAAAATTAGCTGAATGTGGTAGCATGCACCTGTAGTTCTGGCTACTTGGAAAGCTGAGGCCAAAGGATCGCCGGAGCCTAGCAGGTCAACACTGGGGTGGCCATGAGCGTGCCACTGCTCTCCAGCCTGGGCAACAGAGTGAGACTCCGACTCAAAAATAAAAAACCATTGCTGAGAGGAATTAAAGAAGAACTAAATAAATGAAAACATATACCATGTTTGAGGACTGAGAAACTCAGTATTAAGATGTTAATTCACCGGCCTGGGTGGCTCAGCCTGTAATCCCGCGCCTTTGGGAGGCTGAGGTAAATGGATTGCCTGAGCCTGCGGGTTCGAGACCCGCCTGGGTAACTTGGTGAGACCTCATCTCTACAATAAATCAAAAATGAACCGGGCGTGGTAGCACGTGCCTGTACTTCCAGCTACTTGGAAGGCTGAGGCGGAAGGATCGTTGGAGCCCAGCAGGTTGAGGCTGCCGTGGCTGGGAGCGGCCACTGCACTCCAGTGTGGGTGACAGAGTGAGACTCCAACTCAAAAAAAAAAAAGGACAGGCCAAGCTTGGTGGCTCAGTCTGTAATCCCAGAACTTTGGGAGGCCAAGGCGAGTGGATTGCCTGAGCCTGCGGGTTCGAGACCAGCCTGGGCAACTTGGCAAGCCCTCGTCTCTACAATACGCCAAAAATTAGCCAGGCGTGGTAGTGCACGCCTGTAGTTCCAGCTACTTGGAAGGCTGAGGTAGAAGGATCGCCAGAACCCAGTAGGTCCACGCTGGGGTGGCCGTGAGCGTGCCACTGGGCAGTGGAGTGAGACTCCAATTCAAAAAAATAAATAAATAAAATAAGGACAAAGTAAAAGGACATACACTACCTGGTTTATTGGCTTATTGATAAAACGATTTATATATAAAGAAATTAAGACAGAGTGATATTTGCTTAAGGATAGAAGGACAAACACATTTAAAAAAAAAAAGAATCTTGATCAGGCATGATGGCTCATGCCTATAATCCCAGCACTTTGGGAAGCTGAGGTGAGAGGATTGCTTGAGTCCAGGAATTTGGAGAACAGCCTAGGCAACATAGTAAGACTTCATCTCTGAAATCAATCAATAAATAAATTAGCTGTTGTGTGCCTGTGGTCCCAGTTGCTCTGGAGGCTAAGGCAGAAAGTATTTCCTGAGACCAAGAGACTGAGGCTGTGATGATCTGTGACATGACACTGCACTTCAGCCTGAGTGGCAGCGTGAGACCCTGACTCAAAAGAAAAAAAAAAAGAATCGTAAATTCAGCTGATTAAAAAAAGAACAAGTAGACAAAGGTGTCAAGTTAATTCAACGGGGGAAGGATGGTTCTGGAATACCTGAAAAATACCGTAAAATACCTGTAAAAAGTGAACTTCACTTTTTGTTTCCCACCATACCCAAAAGTTAACACAATATGGATCAAAGACATAAATGCAAAAGCTAAAGTTATAAAACTTCTGGAAGAAAACATAGGAGGAAATCTTTGCAAACATGGGGTAAGCAAAGATTTTTTTTTTGACGGATACAAAAAGCACTAACTTCAATAGAAAAAAATGATAAAGTAGATTTTATCAAAATTTATAATTTTTGCTTTTCAAAAGACACTTTTTTTTTTTGAGTTGGAGTCTCACTCTGTCGCCCAGACTGGAGTGCAGTGCCGCTCCCGGCCACCGCAGCCTCGACCTGCTGGGTCCGGCGATCCTTCTGC
>NW_007253799.1:290360-291302 GCF_000164805.1 Carlito syrichta
AAAGTAAAATTGCCTTTATTCACAGGCAACATGATCGTGTACATAAAAAACCCTGCTGGATGCGATGGCTGATGCCTGTTATCCCAGCACTTTGGGAGACCAAGGCGAGTGGACTGCCTGAGTCCGCAGGTTCGAGACAAGCCCGGCCAACTTGGTGAGACCTCGTCTCTACAATAAATCAAAAATTAGCTGAATGTGGTAGCATGCACCTGTAGTTCCGGCTACTTGGAAAGCTGAGGTCAAAGGATCGCCGGAGCCTAGCAGGTCAACACTGGGGTGGCCATGAGCGTGCCACTGCACTCCAGCCTGGGCAACAGAGTGAGACTCCGACTCAAAAATAAAAAAATAAAAAACCATTGCTGAGAGGAATTAAAGAAGAATTAGCTGGTGTGTGCCTGTGGTCCCAGTTGCTCTGGAGGCTAAGGCAGAAAGTATTTCCTGAGACCAAGAGACTGAGGCTGTGATGATCTGTGACATGACACTGCACTTCAGCCTGAGTGGCAGCGTGAGACCCTGACTCAAAAGAAAAAAAAAAGAATCGTAAATTCAGCTGATTAAAAAAAGAACAAGTAGACAAAGGTGTCAAGTTAATTCAACGGGGGGGAAGGATGGTTCTGGAATACCTGAAAAATACCGTAAAATACCTGTAAAAAGTGAACTTCACTTTTTGTTTCCCACCATACCCAAAAGTTAACACAATATGGATCAAAGACATAAATGCAAAAGCTAAAGTTATAAAACTTCTGGAAGAAAACATAGGAGGAAATCTTTGCAAACATGGGGTAAGCAAAGATTTTTTTTTTGACAGATACAAAAAGCACTAACTTCAATAGAAAAAAATGATAAAGTAGATTTTATCAAAATTTATAATTTTTGCTTTTCAAAAGACACTTTTTTTTTTTTGAGTTGGAGTCTCACTCTGTCGCCCAGACTGGAGTGCAG
>NW_007253799.1:291322-306514 GCF_000164805.1 Carlito syrichta
GATTCGGCGATCCTTCTGCCTCAGCCTTCCAAGTAGCCGGAACTACAGGCGCGCGCTACCACGCCCGGCTGATTTTTTGATTTATTGTAAAGATGAGGTCTCGCTGCCCAGGCAGGTCTCGAACCCGCAGGCTCAGGCAATCCACTCACCTCAGCCTCCCAAAGGCGTGGGATTACAGGCTGAGCCACCGAGTCCGGCTTCAAAAAACACTTTGAAAAAAATAATGAAAAGGCAAGCCACAGATTGGGGAAAAATATTTATAATAACATATCTGATAAAGATTTTGCATCCAGAATATATAAGAACTGTTACAACTCAATAAAAAGATAAACATATAGATTCAATGTAATCCCTATCAAAATTTCATGTCATTTATCACAGATATAGAAAAAATTCTAAAGTTTATATGGAGTCACATAAAAAAAATCTGACCTGCCAAGGCAATTTTGAGCAAAAATAAAAAACAAAGCTGGTGGCATCACACTACCTGATTTCAAACTGTATTACAAAGCTATAATAATTTTTCTTTTTTTGAGTTGGAGTTTCACTCTGTTGCTCAGGTTGGGGTGCCGTGGCACACTCACGGCCACCCCAGCGTCGACCTACTGGGCTCAGGCAGTCCTTTCGAGTAGCCAGAACTACAGGCTCACGCTACCATCCCGGCTAATTTTTGATTTATTGTAGAGACAAGGTCTCGCCAAGTTTTCCGGGTTGGTCTCGAACCCACAGGCTCAGGCAATCCACTCACCTCAGTCTCCCAAGGCGCGGGATTACAGGCTGAGCCACCAAGTCCGGCCACAAAGCTAAGTAATTTAAACAGCATGGTAGTGGCATAAAAACAGACACACTGACCACTGGAACCAGAGAGCCAAGAAATTAACCCACACATTTTTCAGTCAATTGATTTTTGACAAGGGAGATAAGAATAAGAGCACACAGTGGGCAAAGGACAGTCTCTTCAATAAAGGGTCTTGAGAAAACTGGATATCCATATGCAAAAGAATGAAACTGCTCCCTTATTTCACACCATATACAAAAATCAACTCAAAATGGATTAAAGACTCAAATGTAATACCTGAAACTATAAAGTGACTAGGAGAAAACATAAGGGGAAAACCCCACAACATTGGCCTGTGTAGTCTTTTTAGATTTGACCTCAAAGCTTAGACAACAAAAGCAAAAATAGACGAATGGGATGATAGCAAACTGAAAAGTTTCTGCACAACAAAGGAAACAACAGGTGAAAACACAACCTATAGGTTGGGAGAAAATATCTGCAAATCATACATCTGTTAAGGGATTAAGCACAAACTACACAAGAAACTCAACTCAATCAAGAAAATAAATAAGTCAATTAAAAGTAAGCAAAGATATATGAAAAATGCTCAACATCACTCAACAGAGGAAATGCAAATTAAAATCACAATGAGGGCTGGGAGCGGTGTCTCAAGCTTGTAATCCCAGCACTTTGGGAGGCCAAGGCCAGAGGATTGCCTGAGACAATTCGAGACAAGCCTGGACAACTTGGAGAGGCTCATCTCTACAATAAATCAAAAAATTAGCCGGGTAAGGTGACATGTGCCTGTAGTTCTGGCTACTTGGAAGGCTGAGGTGGAAGGATCGCCTGAACTGTAAATCGACGCTGGGGTGGCCGTGAGCATGCCACTGCACTCCATCCTGGGTAACAGAATGAGACTATCACTCAAAAAAAACAAAAAACAAAAAACAAAACAATGAGATAGCACCTCACATCTGTCAGAACAGCTATTATCAAAATGACAAAAGATAACAAATATTGTAAGAATGTGGAGAAAAGGAAGCCCTTGTACACTATTTGTGGAAATATAAATTAGTACAAGCATTATGGAAAATTGTATTGGGATACCTCAAGACACTAAAAACAAGCTGGGCTCGGTGGCTCGACCTGTAATCCTGTGCTTTGGGGGGCTGAGGTGAGTGGATTGCCTGAGCCCGCAGGTTCGAGACCCGCCTGGGCAACTTCGCAAGACCTCATCTCTACAATAAATCACAAAATCAGCCGGGCGTGATAGGGCATGCCTGTAGTTCCAGCTACTCGGAAGGGTGAGGCGGAAGGATGGCCGGAGCCCAGCAGGTCGAGGCTGCGGTGGCCGGGAGCGGCCACTGCACTCCAGTCTGGATGACAAGAGTGAGACTCCAGCTCAAAAAAAAAAGACACTAAAAACAGAACTACCATATAATCTAGCAATCCCACTTCTGGGTAGATATCCAAAGGATATGAAATCAAAATATTGAAAAGATAGATACACTCCCGTTATTTATTGCCCCATTATTTACAATAGTCAAGTTATGGAATCAACCTATTTGACCATCAGTGGCTGAATGGATGAAGAAAATGTGATACGCGGGGCATGGTGACTCACGTGTGTAATCCCAGGACTTTGGGCGGCAGAGGCAAGAAGATTGCCTGATCCCAGGGGTTCGAGATCAGCCTGGACAACTTAGTGAGAGCTTGTCTCTACAGTAAATAAAAAATTTAGCTGGGCGTGGTGCCTTATGCCTGTAGTTCTGGCTACTTGGGAGGCTGAGGTGGAGGGATCATCTGAGCCCAGCAGGCTGAGGCTGCAGTAACCATGAGCACTCTACTGCACTTCAGCCTGGGTGATACAGTGAGCCTATGACTCAGAAAAAAAGAAAAAAGAAAATGTGATACGTATACAATGGAATACTATTCAGCTTTAACAAAGAAGGAAATTCTGTCACTTGTGACAACATGGGTGAACATTATATCCTCATGGAAGACATTATGCCAAATGTAAGAAGCCAAGCAAAGAAAGACAAATACCACATGATCTCACTCATATGTTGAATCTAAAACAATCAAATAGTAGCAGAGAGTGGAACAGTGGTTACCAGAGGCTGGGGGGCTAAGGGAATGGTAAGATGTCAGTCAAAGGGCACAAAGTTTCAGTTAGACAAGAGGAATATTTTTCTGAGAGCTTTTACACAGTAGGGTGAATATTATTAACAATAATGTATTATTATTATGCAATATTTTACATATTATACAATATTATTATCAGCAATTTCAAAATGGTTGAGTAAATTTTAAATGCTCTCACCACAAAAAATACTTATTTGAGGTGATAAGTTAATTAGCTTGATTCTACATTGACTATATATATATTATAACATCACTTTATGTCCCATTAAATATACAATTGCAAGTTGTTAATTTACAATAAAATAAAATAAATAACCCAAATAAAAAATGAGACGGTTGGGCGCGGTGGCTCATGCCTATAATCTCGGCACTTTGAGAGGCCAAGGTGAGAGGATTGCCTGAGTCCATGGGTTCGAGACCAGCCTGGGCAACTTGGCAAGACCTCATCTCTACAATAAATGAAAAAAAAATTATCCGGGCGCTGGGCGTTGTGGTGCATGCCTATAGTCTCAGCTGCTTGGAAGGCTGAGGTGGAAGAAACACCTGAGCCCAGCAGATTGAGACTGAAGTGGCCGCGAGCATGCCACCGCACTCCAACCTGGACAACAGAGTGAAACTCCAACTCAAAAAAAAAAAAGCAGGCCGAGCACAGTGGCTCAAGTCTGTAATCCTAGCACTTTGTGGGGCCGAGGCAAGAGGATTATCTGAGCTCACAGGTTCAAGACCAGCCTGGGTAACCTGGCGAGTCTTCGTCTCTACAATAAATCAAAAAACTAGCTGGGCATGGTGGCATGCGCCTGTAGTTTCAGCTACTTGGAAGGCTGAGGCAGAAGGATCACCTAAGCAAAGCAGGTTGAGGCTGCGGTGGCCATGAGCAGCGTGCCACTGCACTCTAGCCTGGGCGACAGAGTGAGACTCTGACTCAAAACAAACAAACAAACAAACAAACAAAAAAGAGCAAAACATACATTTTGCCAGAGAAGATACAGGTAGCTGGGCATGGTGGCTCAAGCCTGTAATCCCAGCACTTTTGGGAGCTGAGGCAAGAGGATTGCCTGAACCTAGAGTTCGAGACCAGCCTGGGCAAGTTAGTGAGACCTCGTCTCTACAATAAATCAAAAAATTAGCCAGGTGTGATAGAACACCTGTAGTTCCAGCTACTTGGAAGGCTGAAGCAGAAGGATTGCCTGAACCCAGCAGGTTGAGGCTGTGGTGGCCGTGAGCATGCCACTGCCCTCTAGTCTGGGTGACAGAGTGAGACTCCGACTCTAAATAAACCAAGCACAGTGGCTCACGCCTGTAATCCCAGGACTTTAAAAGATAGAGGTGAGAGGATTACCTACGCCCACGGGTTCAGGACCAACCTGGGCAACATGGAGAGACCTCATCTCTCCAATAAATCAAAAAATTAGCTGGGCATGGTGGTGCTTACCTGTAGTTCCAGCTACTTGGAAGCCTGAGGCAGAAGGATCCCCCTGAACCCAGCAGGTCCAGGCTGCAGTGCCCGTGAACATGCAACTGCACACCAGCCTGGGTGACAGTGACACTCCAACTCAAAAAAAAAAAGAAGATACAGGCATGCATCGTTTTACTTCACTTTGCTTTATTTGGTTTGCAGATACTATGTGTTTTACAAATTGAAGGTTTATAGCATTTCTGAATAAGCAAGTCTATTGGCACGATTTTCCAATAGCAAGCACTCACTTCATGTCTTTATCACATTTTGTTAATTCACTCACTATTTCAAACTTTTCCATTATTATTAATATTATATCTGTTATGGAGCTCTATGATCTGTCTTTGATGTTACTATTGTAATTGTTTGGGCACCACGAACCATGTTCATATAAGATGGCAAATTTGCCGGTCTCGGTGGCTCAGCCTGTAATCCCGCACCTTTGGGAGGCTGAGATGAGTGGATTGCCTGAGCCCGCGGGTTCGAGACCCGCCTGGGCAGGTGAGACCTCATCTCTACAATAAATCAAAAAAACTAGCCGGGCATGGTAGCGTGCGGCTGTAGTTCCAGCTACTTGGAAGGCTGAGGCGGAATTATCGCCAGAGCCCAGCAGGTCAAGGCTGTGGTGGCCGGGAGCGGCCACTGCACTCCAGTCTGGGCGACAGTGAGACTTCAACTCAAAAAAAAAAAAAAAGATGGCAAACTTTATTGATAAACATTGCTTGTGTTCTGACTGTACCACAGACCGGCCAGTCCCCCGACTCTTCCCTCTCCTTGAGCCTTCCTATTCCCTAAGACAACAATATCAAAATTAGGCCAGCCAGGAGTGGTGGCTCATGCCTGTAATCCCAGCTACTCAGGAGGCTGAGGTAGAAAGATTTAGGCTACTGCGAGCTATTATTATCATGCCACTGCACTCTAGCCTGGGTGTCAGAGTGAGATCCTTTTTTTTTTGAGTTGGAGTCTCATTCCGTCACCCAGGCTGGAGTGCATGGCACACTCATGGCCACCCCAGCGTCGACCTGCTGGGCTCTGATGATCATTCTGTCTCAGTCTTCCAAGTAGCCAGAACTATAGGGTGCACCACCATGCCTGGCTAATTATTTGATTTATTGTAGAGATGAGGTCTCACCATGTTGTCCAGGCAGGTCTCGAACCCCATGAGCTCAGGCAATCCCCTCACCTTAGCCTTCCAAAGTGCTGGGATTATAGACTTGAGCCACCGCACACAGCCGACCCTTTCTCTTAAAAAAAAAAAAGTTAGAAATGGTCAAGTTTAGTGAGGAAGGCATGTCAAAAGCCGAGATAGGCCAAAAACTAGGCTTCTTGCAACAAACAACTCAGTTGTGAATGCAAAGGAAAGTTCTCGAAGGAAATAAAAGTGCTACTCTAGCAAATGATAAGAAAGCACAACAGCCTTATTGCTGATATGAAAAAGTTTTAGTGGTCAGAATAGAAGATCAAACCAGATACAACCTTCCCTTAAGCCAAGGCTTAATCCAGGCTCTAACTCTCTTCAGTTCTATAAAGGCCGAGAGAAATGAGGAAGCTGCAGAAGAAAAGTTTGAAGCTAGCTGGGGTTGGCTCAAGAGGTTTTATATTCTCTTTCTCTCTCTCTTCTTCCTTTTTTCTTTCTTGAGTTGGAGTCTCACTCTGTTACCCAGGCTAGAGTGCAATAGCACGCTCACGGTGACAGCAGCCTCAACCTGCTGTGCTCCAGTGATCCTCCTGCCTCAACCTTCCAAGTAGCAGGAACTACAGGAGTGTGCTACCATACCCGGCTAATATTTTTATTTACTGTAGAGATAAGATCTCACCATGTTGCCCAAGTTGGTCTTGAACCCGCAGGCTCAGGCAATCCTCTCACCTCGTCCTCCCAAAGTGCTGGGATTACAGGCTTGAGACGCCGTGCCCGGCCAGCTCAGGAGGTTTAAGGAAAGACATCTCCATAACATAAAAATGCAAGGTGGGGCAACCCCTTTCTGGTCCCCTCCCACTGTGGGAGCTTTTCTGTTCTCTCAATAAATCCTGCTTTCTCAAAAAATAAAAAAGTGCAAGGTGAAGCAGCACTTACTGATGGAGAAGCTGCCACAAATTACCCTGAAGTTCTAGCTAAGATCACTGATGAAGGTGACTACATTAAACAACAGATTTTATTTTCTCTTTTCTTGAGTTGGGATTTCCCTCTGTCACCCAGTTTGGAGTGCGGTGGCACAATCACGGCTTACCGCAGCCTTAGCCTCCTGGGCTCAAGCAATCCTGCCTTAGCCTCTGGAGTAGCTGGAACTGCAGGTGCATGCCATCACACTCAGCTAATTTCTTGGGTTTTTTTGGTAGAGATGAGGTCTCACTATGTTACCCAGACTGGTCTCAAGCTCCTGGACTCCAGCAATCCTCTCATATTGGCCTCTCAAAGTGCTGGGATTATAGGTGTGAGGCACCACACCAAGCCTAAACAACAGATTTTCTATGTAGTAGAGACAGCCTTATATTAGAAGAAGACACTTTTTAAGACTTTCCTAGCTAGATAGGAGAAGTCAGTGCCTGGCTTCAAAGTTTCAAAGGACAGGCTAACTCTCTCATTGGCTAATACAGCTGGTGACTTTAAGTTGAAGCCAGTGCTTCTTTACCATTCAGAAAATCCTAGGACCTTTAAGAATCACACTCAGTCTACTCTGCCTATACTCTATAAATGGAATAGCAAAGGCTGGATGACAGCACATCTGTTTTTTGTTTGTTTGTTTGTTTTGTTTTTTTGAAAGCAAAATTTATTGAGAGAACAACAAAGCTCCCACAGTGGGAGGAGACCTGAAGGGGTTGCCCTGCACATCTGTTTATAGCATGACTTACTGAAAATTTTAAGCCATTATTGAGAACTGCTGCTCAGAAAAAATAATTCTTTTCAAAATATTCCTGTTCATTAACAATGCACCTAGTCACCCAAAAGTGCCAATGGAAATTTACAAGATGAATGCTATTTTCATACCTGCTGACACAACATCCATTCTGCAACCCATGGATCAGGGGGTCATTTTGATTTTTTTTTTTTTTTTTTAGTTGGATTCTCATTCTGTCACCCAGGCTGGAGTGCAGTGGCACGCACACAGTCACCACAGCCTCGACCTGCTGGACTCAGGCGATCATTCCGCCTTAACCTTCCAAGTAGCTGGAACTACAGGTGCACACTACCATGCCCAGCTTATTATTAATATTTTTTATTTATTGTAGAGATGAGGTCTCACCAAATTGCCCAGGTTGTTCTTGGATACCTGAGCTCAGGCAGTCCTCTTGCCTTGGCCTCCTGAAGTGCTGGGATTACAGGCTTGAGCTACCACGCCTGACCTGATTTTCATGTCTTATTTAAGAAATACATTTGGCTGGGCTCGGTGGCTCAGCCTGTAATCTCAGCACTTTGGGAGGCCGAGGCGAGAGGATTGCCTGAGCCCGTGGGTTTGAGACCCGTCTGGGCAACTTGGTAAGGCCTCGTCTCTAAAATAAAACTAGCTGGGCGTGGTAACATGCGCCTGTAGTTCCAGCTACTTGGAAGGCTGGCTACTTGGAAGGATCGCCGGAACCCAGCAGGTCAAGGCTGTGGTGGTTGGGAGCATGCCACTGCACTCCAGCCTGGGCGACAGAGTGAGACTCCGACTCAAAAAAAAGAATACATTTTGTGCCGGGAGTGGTGGCTCACACCTGAGATTCCTGCACTTTGGGTGGCAG
The DNA here is from genome assembly GCF_000164805.1 of Carlito syrichta. Taxonomy (NCBI): domain Eukaryota; kingdom Metazoa; phylum Chordata; class Mammalia; order Primates; family Tarsiidae; genus Carlito; species Carlito syrichta. The sequence goes on from NW_007253799.1 coordinate 299,422, forward strand.
AGGTGAGAGGATTGCCTGAGTCCAGGGTTCAAGACCAGCCTGAGCACCTTGGTGAGACCTTGTCTCTACAATAAATCAAAAAATTAGATGGGTGTGGTGGCACACTCCTATAGTTCCAGGTATTTGGAGGGCTGAGGTGGAAGGATCGCCTGAGCCCAGTAGATGGAGACTACGGTGGCCATGAGCATGCCACTGCACTCCAGCCTGGTTGAAAGAGTGAGACTTCTACTCAAAAAAAAAATTTAAAAAAGAAATACATGTTGTAAAGTAAAGTTATAGCTGCCATAGATTCTTCTGATGGACAAAATAACTTTTATATGCTTTAACTTTATTACAATATTTGCTTTACTGCGGTGGTCTGGAACTAAACCTGCAACATCTTCCAAGGTATGACTGCATGTGGTTGACTAATGAACACATGAAAAGATGTTTATCATTAGCCATTAGGGATATACAAATGAAAGCCACAATGAGAAACCACTTCATACCTATAATGACTAAAATAAAACAGTACTGACGATGCCAAATGCTAGTAAGTCTTTAGACTCCTGCCTCTTATACATTGCTGGGAAAAATGCAAAATGATATCGCCACTCTGAAAAACAATTTGGCAACTCATAAAGTTAAACATCCATGTGCCCTATAACCCAGAAATTCCACTGCTAGTTATTTACCCAGAGAAATGAAAACACATATCAAAAAAAAAAAGAAAGCATATGTGCAAAAATGTTTATAGTAACTTTATTCATTATCTTCCCAAACTAGAAATAACCCACTTACCAATTAAAAGTTGAGTGAATAAACAAATTGTAGTATTTCCATGTAATAAAATACTACTCAGCAATAAAAAGGAATGAATTACTTGTACATGCAACAATTTCTATATATCTAAAAGGCATTGTGGTGAGCAAAAGACGTTGTACGCAAAAGAAAATATATGGGCAACCCCCTCAGATCCCCTCCCACTGTGGGAGCTTTTCTGTCCTCTCAATAAATCCTGCTTTCTAAAAAAATAGAGAGCCAGGCTTGGTGGCTCAGCCTGTAATCCCAGCGCTTTGGGAGGCGGAGGTGAGTGGATTGCCTGAGCCCGCGGGTTCAAGACCCGCCTGGGCAACTTGGTGAGACCTCATCTCTACAATAAATCACAAACTAGACGTACATGGTAGCGCGCGCCTGTAGTTCCAGCTACTTGGAAGGCTGAGGTGGAAGGATCGCCAGAGCCCAGCAGGTCGAGGCTGCGGTGGCCGGGAGCGGCCACTGCACTCCAGTCTGGGTGACAGAGTGAGACTCCGACTCCAAAAAAAAAAGAGAGAGAATATACTGCTAGGTTCCATTAGTATAAGATTCAGCAACAGGCATAACTCATCTACAGGGACAGAGAACAGAGTGATGGTGTGTAGAGCAAGGTTCAGGAAGAAGAGGGCTGATTACAAACAGATACAAAGGATGGTGACAGGTGACAGAAATGTGCTTTTTTTGATTGTAGTGGGGGTTACATGGATGTACACACTTGTCAAAACTCCCCAAGCTGTACAATTAACATGGGTATATGTTATTGTTTGTAAAATATACCTCCGTAAAGTTGATTTTAAAATTAAAAAAAACTCAAGAAAAGCATCATTGTTTGAAATACCAATAAAAAATGGGAAGGAACCTAAATGTCCAAAAGAATGGATAATAAATTGTCATGCTCACTAGCTAGAAAACTATACAAGGCACAGCAGCAAAAATGAATAAGCTAGACAGATCACACACATCAGTACAGATAAAGCTCTCACAAGCAGACGACTGAGTGTAAAAGCAGGTTCCAGATGGACACATGCAGTGTGATATTATTTATTTAAAATGTAATCACATGCAAAGCAATTCCACACATTGCTCAAAGATCCATACATATGGGAGCATAACAAAGAGCACAGAAAGATAAACACCAGATTCAGGAGAGAAGTCACCTCTTGGGGAAGTGGGGGGACTACACAGGGGACTTAAACCGAATTGACCAACTTTTGAAATTTCTTAAGTATGTACATGGCTGGTCCTTGAATTATTCTTGTTTTATTTTTATTTTTGAGTTGGAGTCTCACTTCATCGCCCAGGCTGGAGTGCAGTGGCACACTCACGTGGCACCCCAGCATCGACCTGCTGGGTTCTGAGGATCCTTCCACCTCAGCCTTCCAAGTAGCTGGAACTACAGGCGCGCTCTACCACGCTCAGCTAATTTTTGATTTATTGTAGAGACAAGGTCTCACCAAGTTGCCCCAGTTGATCTCAAACCTGCCGGCTCAGGTAATCCACTTGCCTCGGCCTCCCAAAGTGCTGGGATTGCAGGCTGAACCACCGATTCCAGCTGGATTATTCTTTTTTTTTTTTGAGTTGGAGTCTCACTCTGTCGCCCAGACTGGAGTGCAGTGGCCACTCCCGGCCACCGCAGCCTCGACCTGCTGGGCTCCGGTGATCCTTCCGCCTCAGCCTTCCAAGTAGCTGGAACTACAGGGGTGCACTAACACGCCCGGCTGATTTTTTGATTTATTGTAGAGATGAGGTCTCGCTGCCCAGGCGGGTCTCGAACCTGCGGGCTTAGGCAATCCACTCACTTCAGTCTCCCAAAGTCGCGGGATTACAGGCCTAATTTTTTGATTTATTGTAGAGATGAGGTTTCGCCAAGTTGCCCAGGCGGGTCTCTATCCTGCGGGCTCAGGCAATCCACTCACCTCGGCCTTCCAAGGTGCGGGATTACAGGCTGAGCCACCGAGTCCGGCTTGGATTACTCTTTATGTCCTTTTTGTGTGTCTTAAAGATTGCCCACCGAAACAAACAAACAGCAAACCGAAACCTACAAAAAAGAAAGGGTGGCCACAGAGAGTGGGCAAGAGCCTGACTGGGCCGCCCCCCCCATTTGTCCCTGGATTTGATGTCCCACTGTGGCAAGGTCACTTCTCTCCAGAAGAGACACATCCTCCCTGAGCTGGCACTCAGAGGGACTTGATTCATGTTGTGATCTTCCTGTACTTCTCCTGACCCAGCAAACTGTAAGGGGGCACCCAAGGCTGGCTGGGGGCGGGGGAGCGGCAGTGGTCAGGCCATGTGGTTGGACAGGTGCAGCTGAGGGCAGAAGGGGAAGGGAGACGAGTTGCTCCACTCAGGCCAGGGACCCGCTGCAGACCACGCACGCAGCCAGGGTACCAGTCCTGCCTGGGCCACTGATGACTATGTGACACTGAGCAGAACAGGCTACTCCAGCCGTGCATTGTCAACTTCTGTGGTCACTGGGCTGTGCGGCCATCCGCAGCAGGGTGACATTTCCTTCTCAACCCTCCCTGAAGGAATGTGGCTCCCAGAGCAAAAGCTGCCGAGGTCTAGAGGGCACTGTTTTGAGCACTTTGCAGAAGGGGCTTCCTGTTAAGGCTGGTCCAGTGCCAGACTTCACGCTCCTCCATCTTGAGTAATCTTAGCTACTTCTCTATACACAGAGAGGGAAGGTGACCATCCTAAGGTCACACAGCAGGTGACTGGAACTTCTTACTTGTATATCCTTGGGCAAGTTACTTAACCTCTCTAGGTATCAGTTTTCCTATTCCTAAAGTGAGTGCATAATTGTGGGTGTGTACGTGTATATCTAACAGATGCTACATCACGTTATTAATAGATATTTCATAGACATTTCTGTTTAGTGAAATTATGAGTGATTTTTATTTTTTCATTTGGTTCATTTGCATTTTCTGATTTGTTGTCTAATGATGAACATCTACTTTTTTATTTTTCTTAATGGAGACAGTAATACTATACACAATTGTTGTGAAGGATGAAGGGAACAGTGAAAAGCACAGAGCACAATTGCTAGTTCACAGTGTGTTTGCCATAAATGTGAGGTCTCCCTGTCCACCCTTCCCTCCTGACTTTCTTTTTTTTTTGAGTTGGAGTCTCACTCTGCCACCCAGACTGGAGTGCAGTGGCCTCCTGGCCACCGCAACCTCAACCTGCTAGGCTCCGGCAACCCTTCCGCCTCAGCCTTCCAAATAGCCGGAACTACAGGTTCGCGCTACCACGCCTGGCTAATTTTTTATTTATTGTGGAGATGAGGTCTCGCCAGGTTGCCCAGGCGGGTCTCGAACCCGCGGGCTCAGGCAATCCACTCACCTTGGCCTCCCAAAGTGTGGGATGACAGGCTGAGTCACCGAGCCCGGCCCCTCCTGTACTTTCTTTCCTTCTGGTGTTGGGGACTCTGGACCCTGAACCTCAGCCAGGGAAGGAGGAGGAGGTGGTACAGGACTCTGACCAGTTACCGGTTGTGTGGATTTGGGTAAATTGCTTACCCTCCCTGAGTCTAAGTTACCCAGTCTACAAAATGAAAAGATTAACACCTAGCTCAGAGGAAGTTCTCAAGGACCTCATGACACACAGAATAGGAAACTCCCCGGCACATAGTTCTGCAAGAGAACATAACGAAGGAACATAATGCACATAACAAAAGGCAAAGCATTAAAGTAGGAGCCAGACCAGACAGACTAGAAGATTTTAACATAGGGCCCACAGAGCCCAACGAGCCCGTGGATAGAGTGCAGAGTGTCCATGAACTTGGATGGGGAAAATGACATCCTTGTTTTCACCAACCTCTTACTAAAACTCAGCATGTTCTTTCATTATGCACATAGGCAAAACACCCCACAGCGGTACTTGTAGTACTTGCGACTTTATCACCAATAGAAATCACAGATATTTTCATACTATACTACAGTCGAGACATATCAAAATACTGTCTAAACATTCTTATTCACCACTTCAAAAAATTATAGTAATTAATAGACCCATCTCTAGATCTTGTCGTTGGACACTTTTTAAAAAATAGGACTAAGTCATGATTCAATAGAATTGGAATCCTAAATCATTGATTATTTATTTATTTTGCAGTTAAAAACATTATTCTGATTAGAGGTCTGTGGGATTCATCAGACTGCCACAGGAGACCCTTGGCCAGAGGGACAATTGATCTTGCCTGGGCCATTGATTGCTGTGTGACATTGGGCTTGTTATTTCTCTCAGAGGCACAATTATCCCAGCTTGGCTCACCCCACAGGGTTATTGGGAGGAGCAAATTAATTGTCGACCGAGAAATTATCAGAGGCTTCCCAGTTTTGCCAAAAGCCAGTTAATCTTCCTCCCAGCTGATCTCCAGGCCTCCAGGAGACTGAGGAGCACCTGAGAATGACCCTGTGGTCTAAGAAGAATGTTTGTTCAGAGTTCCAAGCTAAGAAATCTGGGAGTAGCCAACCTGGAGGTTTACTTCTTATCTCTGAAGAACACCAGAACCCCTGGCCTGTTCCTTGGAATACAGGACGTGCAAGGAACTGAGGCCCTTCATTCTGGGCTGGTGAGGGATGCCAGGTGGAGGAGGATTCTAGGTAAGGGTTGCTACATAAACAGCATGCATTTTCCAAGCAGGTCGCAGTGATTCCTTCCAGCTGGCTGCTCCTTGACTCCCTGTATGTAAGTCCCCAATACACCCATGTCTCGCCTGCTGTCTCCAGATCTTTTCTTTGGCCTCTGGACCCTATGCATTCCTATCCAATGCAGTGGGGGTGCAGCCCAACAGCACCCTCATTAGAGCAGCCCACCAGCTCCCAGGCTGCAGATCCATAGCTCAGGGGAAGAACTGTCCTGAGGATGATAAAAATTCCCTCCAGTTTTCCTACTTGACCTTACAATGACCCGTGAGGGCACTGCCCCCTATAAACCCTTCTCTGCTCACTTGAATGGTGCTCCTCTGGGTCCACAGTACCTGCATTTCCATTTTTACTGCCCCAACCTGCGATCATCTCTTGGTCTGACTCCTCCATCATACTGTCTGTATCTCAAGGACAGACTCAGATCTGACCCTTCTCAGAGGTCCCCCTGCCCAGGTCAGGGGTGTGGCACACATCAGCATCTGAGGAGCTGGCCTGGATGAAGACAAGATACCTGGAGCAGAGAAAAAGCAGGAAAGGGGGAGAGCTGGACTTGAGACCAGATCCTCTGACACCCGTGGTTCATTCCCCACACACCCAAAGCAAAGGATGGAGGAATCAGGGGTGCCCAAGGCATCACATGAACCATCTCCCACTCTACCCACTCCTGTGAAAAATGCAGAGCAAAGGTCCTGAAGAAGCAGTATGGAGCCCTTAGTGATCACCTGTCTATCCTCTCAGGGTACACTGGGGAAACCAGAGCTCTGAGAGTTCCTCCAGACTGTAGTTATCTGATTCTAGCGAGAACACTGCCCTTGTGATCTGGAAATAATTTCTAAAAATGGATGGGTCTGCTGGCTCTGCTTGTCAGTGGGGGAGAAGGGGGTTCCCATCTGGAACCATCCACACTTACATTCGCCCCCGTGTCCTAGGCCAGTGGCGGGGAGTATGAACAGAGGGGTGTGAACACTGTCAGTGCGTGAGACAGCTCTCAGGGAAAGGAAGAGACAGGCAAGGAAGTCAGAAGAGTGAGAACGTTTAAAAACCATGGGGAAAGAGGTGCTGGAAATGTTGCAGAGAAGAGCCAGGGCTTCCAACTAGACAGACCCGGGTCAAAAGCCCATGGACTGGCTGGGAGCAGTGGCTCACACTTTTAATCCCAGCATTTTGGGAGGACGAGGTGAGAGGATTGCCTGAGCCCACGGGTTCGAGACCAGCCTGGGAGACTGAGACCTTATCTCTACGATAAATCAAAAAAATTAGTTGGGGTTGTGGGTGCGCCTGTAGTTCCAGCTACTTGGAAGGTTGAGGTGAAAGGACCGCCTGAGCCCAGCAGGTCGAGGCTGCGGTGGCCGTGAGCGTGCCACTCACACCAGCCTGGGCGACAGAGTGAGACTCCAACTCAAAAGAAATAAAATAAAATAAAAACCCGTGGACTTAGGGGGCCCGGGAAATGACTTCCTCCTGGTCCTCAGCTCCCATTTATAGAATCGGTTTGAAAACCCCTGGACCCCTGTGTGGTTGTGAAGGCGAGGTGAGGTCGTGTGTTAAATCACCCCGCGCAGACCGCACTGTGTGGTCGCCGGCGGGTCGCTTGCCTGTCTCTGCACTAGCCGGGAACGGCCCCGAGATTCCCAGCGCCCAGCACAGTG
>NW_007253799.1:307126-328690 GCF_000164805.1 Carlito syrichta
ACCTCCTCCTAAGCCCAACCATGATTCTTAGATCCCTGCTTGGGCCTGGCCCCCTCACTCCCCTCACCACCCTCGACCCAACCCCACATCACGCGCCAACGCCCCCAACAGCAAACTTCCGTCTCCAGACACTCGCTGGAAACCCACACTCCGCCCCAGTCCTCATCCAAGTGCCTCGACTCCACATCCTCATCCCTGACTTTCCCCAGTGCTGATCCCAGCCCTTATTCTCATGACCAGCCCCCGCCTCAGCCGTGCCCGCGATCCGCCTCTGCTCTACCCCCACGTTCTGACTCTGATGTTATCTAGACCTACATCCAGACCTCAGCCTCCAACCTGTCCTCACCCGGTGCTGCACCCCAACCCTTTCTTCCCTTTCACCTCCAGTCATTCTTTCGGCCACTCTTTACTGAGCACTTCGTGTGTGCAAAGCCCTGTGGTGAGTGCTGGGGATGTCCCCATGCCCAAGCTGCCTCCAAGTTCGTCATGAGACAATGGCTAATGCCACAGCAGAAGCCAGCTCAGCCCATACTAATAGAAGTGTGACTTGGGTAAATCCTCACCCGCAGGACCACCCTATCTGTTCAGGGAAGGGGACGGGCAGGCCAGCTCCGACATTCCTGGAACCGAAGTGGTGGTTCAGTCCCTCTGGGTCTCCAAGGGCCCCAGGACCTGATCCTCAGCCTGCTCTGGGAAACAGGCATCAGAAAAAATGGAGTGGGCCATCTTAGCAGAAAGTGATTTTCTTGCCCTTGGGAGTATATGAGCAGAGGCTGTTGCCCTCTAGGCAGGAAAGGACAGCATTATCTGCCACTAATATCTCTCAAACCCTGTCTTTTCATCTGTCAAAAGGGGAGGATGATCAATCACTGTTCTGATTTTTGACTAAGGCAGTGACAAGGATCCAATGAGGTAACAGAGGTGAAATCAACTTGATCTGTGCCCATGGCAATCACAAATATTATTGCTTTTTCTAGGTGGCTCAATCTATAATTCTAAAAGATTTTCAAAGGTCCAAGTTATCAGATCCTACACATTTGGTTGCCATCTATAAGCCAGAGAATTGTATTAATTTACTTTCTGATCATCTATATGTTCATTCACTGATTATAGCCTTTGCTTTGTGCCAGGCACTTTGCAAGGTATGGGGGACACAAAAATCAATTATTCCCTGAGGAACTCGCAGTCCATTTAGAGAGATGCAGCATGCACCAAAAGTAAAACAAGGAAGGCCCACTGTGTAGTTGGCCCCTGACTGGGTGCTGAAATAAGGTGGTACTGCCCTCCCTTTGAAGTACAGAGACAGTGTGGAGCTTTGGGGCTGCTCAGAATGTGGGCCAAAGCTTGGTTCTGTCACTTATTATCTATGTGGATTGTGGGGAGGGTATTTAATCTTCTAGTATCTTCTCTCAATTTTTTCTTATTTACTGATTTTTTTTATTTTTGAATCAGAGTCTCACTCTGTTGTCTGGACTCACTGTAACCTTGACCTTGACCTCCTAGACTCAGGTGATCCTTCCACCTCAGCCTCCTGAGTAGCTCAAACTACAGGCATATGCTACCATACTCGGCTAATTTTTTTTTTTTAATAGAGACGAAGGTTTGCTATGCTGCCCAGGCTGGTCTTGAACTCCTGGACTCAAGCAATCCTCTCACCTCGGCCTCTAAAGTGCTGGGATTACAGGCATGGGCTACTGCACCAGGCCTCTTTTCTCAATTTTAAAATGTTGATAACAATACCTGTATCATAGAATTGTTTTAAGGACTAAGTGAAATAGTGCACATGAAAGTGACCAGTGTATCTAGTGGGTGTCAATAAGAGAGTTTCCTTTCTTTGGTTCATAGATGTGGGAAGTGAAGCTCAGAGGGAAGTGAATTGTCCAAGATCATCACAGATTGAGGTTTAAAGAACATTTGCTAGGACCTTGGATGGTCCTAGGTAATACTAGGTTCTTGCTTTCACATGTGAACAACCCCGGCACATCTCTCCATTTTGCAGATGAGAAAACTTGAAAGAGGTTAAGTTACTATCTGGGGGTGCCCCAGGGAAAGGAAATGGCAGCACTGGGATGAAAACTCAAGCCTGTCTGTTCTCAATCCTGGGCTTGTCCTGCTCCGTGACTGTCTAAATCTCTCTTATAACGCGATCTACTCAGATCATTTGGGAAACTCCTTCTTCTGTCTTCTGGGCCCTGTGCTGGCCCTTGGGAACATAGAGATGAGTGATCCTCTCAGCGCTCAGTCAGGACCCCTTCCCTCTTCCCCCCACACCCTTCCCTGCACACCTCTTGTGGTCTTTTCTGTACGCTCTGACCTGGAGTACTTTAGTTTCTTAGACAGTGCTTTAGTGGAAGATTGGATGGGATAGTCTCTGAGATCACATCTTGTGTCACTGTGCTCCATTCTGCAACTCCATTCTGCAGCTCCATTCGGCAGCTGAAAGTTTCTAAGGCAACTCTTCCTGAACTCAGACATAATGTGATGCATAAATATCACCAACAATTGCACGGTGGAGGAGGGGAGCTTAGGGTCCTCTGGAGGATCAGGGTACCCGGAACCCTGAAACAACTCTTCCAGCATGTTCCTTACAGAGCCCCAGCATTGCAGCTGGAGACCTTGTTTTGCTCTAAATTCCACTTGGCCCTTTTCATGAAAGCCGGTCCTTCTTTTCTTTTCCTTTTTTTGAGTTGGAGTCTCACTCTGTTGCCCAGGCTGAAGTGCAGTGGCATGCTCACAGCCATCGCAGCCTTGATCTGCTGTGCTCAGGCGATCCTTCTGCCCCAGCCTTCCAAGTAGCTGGAACTATAGGGGCGCGCTACCACGCCTGGCTTGTTATTATTATTTTTTTATTGTAGAGATGAGGTCTCACCAGGTTGCCCAGGCTGATCTCCAACCCTGAGCTCAGGCAATCCTCTCACCTCAGCCTCCCAAAGTGCTAGGATTACAGGCTTGAGGCACCTCACCCAGCCGAAAGCCAGTCCTTAAAACATAAACATCTCCAGGTAAGCATAGTTTCCTTGGAGAGAAAGTGCTCAGGGAGAATTGCTATCTTTAAAATTTTGTCTCAGGAAGTGAAGACACCCTGTGGAGAAGCAGCTGGTACTGTCACACCGTCTGGTCCACTTGCCAAACACCCTCCCTCACTAGTTCCATATTTTACCAGGATGTGAGCCAGAAGGCAGCAGCCTTGCTGGAATACAGAGTTGGTGGTCAGACACTATATACACCATCTCATTTCATCCTTATGGCCACCTGGTGTGAGACACAAATCTGTATAAAAGAGGAAAATAAAGATCAAAGAGGCAAAGTGAGCTTTCAGCTTAAATGTGGCAGAAACAGGATTCGAACTTTAGAAGTTTCTAAACAGGATTAGAACTACCTGACTCCAAAGCCCTTGTTTGTTAGGCTCTCCATTCTTTCTTAGGTGTTACAGCAGGTCTGTTTGTTCTTTTAACTTTGTTTGTTTGTATGTTTTTTTTAACTGTCTTTTTTTTTTTTTTTTTTTTTGAATTGGAGTCTCACTCTGTCACCCAGGCTGAAGTGCAGTGGCATGCTCACAGCCATCACAGCCTTGATCTGCTGGACTCTGGCGATCCTTCCACCTCAGCCTTCCAAGTAGCCAAAATTACAGGCATGCGCTACCACGTCCGGCTAATTTTTTATTTATTGTAGAGATGAGATCTCGCCAAGTTGCCCAGGCGGGTCTCGAACCCGCAGTCTCAGGCAATCCACTCACCTCAGCCTCCCAAAGGAGCGGGATGACAGGCTGAGCCACCGAGCCCGGCTCTTTTTTAACTTTCAAAATCAGCATGGTAAAATGCTAGAAGGCTAGAGTGTCTCTAATCCAATATCCAACCCAGAGAAGGAATCTCTAACTTCACTGAAAGATAAAGAAAGTCATCCGGGTGTCCTGCACAAACTTCCCCATGATGGGGAACTTACTACCTCTTTTTCTTTTTGAAGGCAGGATTTATTGAGAGGACAGAAAAGCTCCTATGGTAGGAGGGGACCCAAAGGGGTTGCCCTACTCACTACCTCTTGTGGTGGTACATTTGCCATGGAATGACTCTGGTCATGTAAAGTTTATCTTCAGATTTCCCTTCCTTGTCCTTGGGGACTGGTTCCTCTGTTCCCAGAAAGAGCAACAGACATAGTGCCTGCTCCCTGACTAACTTCCAGTCTGGGACATATCCCCCAGCTCTCTGACGTGCCCCGCCCCTTTTCCTTCATGTGTCCACAGGAGTCCCTGATACAAGGTGGGGTCCCAGTCCAAACACAGGTCTTCCAGATAACAGCCCTATGTACAAGAAGTAACAGAAGAAACTTAAAGGGGCCCGGTACCATGGCTCACACCTGTAATCCCAGTACTTTTTTGAAAGGCTGAGGTGAGAAGATCTCTTGAGGCCAGGAGTTTGAGACCAGCCAGGTCAACATAGTGAGACCCCATTTCTACAAAAAAAAAAAAAAAATAGACTAGCTGGGCATGGTGGCACATGTCTTTAGTCCCAGCTACTTGGGAGACTGAGGCAGGAGGATTGCTTGGGCCTTGGAGATTACACCATTGCACTCTAGCCTGGACAGCAGAGTGAGACCCTGTCTCAAGAAAAACAAACAACAAAGAGAAATCAGGGGCAATCCTGTCTTAGTTTGAATCCCTCTGAAGGTTCTGAGACAAGGATTTTATGGCAAGGATTTTGTGTGGAAAGTGATTCCGGAAAACATTGGTAGAGGGTGGGGAAGGGAGCTGGGAAAGGAAGAAGCCAACAATGGGTATTTTGTGCTAAGCAAGTCACACCAAAGGGTCTTAAACTCTGCCAACCTGTGCAGAATGTACACCTCATCTCACCTGAGGGCCAGGAAACTGGATGTTTACATACCAATTTTTGTCAGTCATTGGTGATGGGTGGTGGGAAAAGGGAGTCACTAATTATCCTGCACTTCTGACCTGCCCACTGTGCAGACAGAGCCTGTTCTGGGCCCAAGAAAGCCCGCAGGCAAAGAGATACGCAGCTGGCAGTCGAAACATTAGCCAGAATATTCCACAATGATAAGACCCAAGGGGACACGGACAGGACATCCACATCCTGCACGACATGCAGAGACAGTCTGGGACCGGTTTGGTGTTTTTCCATTTCCCCTTCACATATGTATAGTTATGTATTTATTATTAGGTTGGTGCAAAAGTAATTGTGGTTTCGGACCGTGAATTTTAAGTCATTAGAACTAGGCTCAAACACATCTTTATTAATCAAAGTAGGAACCATTACAATCAACACATTTTTGCCAACGAGACATAAGTTTGCTTATTCCTGTAATATAAAAATCCATGCTTTGGGAGTCGACGAACCCTTGGAAAGCATTTTCTTCATCCTGCTGGTTGTGGAAGCGTTTTTCTATAAAAAGTCATCGGAATTCTTGAAGAAGTGGTAGTCAGTTGGCTAGAGGTCGGTTGAATATGGTGGATGAGGCAAAACTTTGTAGCCCAATTTGTTCAACTTTGGAAGCAGTTGGGCATTGTCATGGAGAAGAATTGGGCCCTTTCTGTTGACCAATGCTGCTGCAGGTGTTGCAATTTTTGGTGCATCTCATCAATTTGCTGAGCATACTTCTCAGATGTCATGGTTCCGCCAGGATTCAGAAAGCTGTAGTGGATCAGACCAGCAGCAGACCACCAAATAGTGACCATGACCTTTTTTGGTGCAAGTTTGGCTTTGGGAAGTACTTTGGAGCTTCTTCTAGGTCCAACCCACTGAGCTGGTCATTGCCGGTTGTCATATAAAATCCACTTTTCGTCTCACTTCATAATCTGATTGAGAAATTGTTCATTGTTGTTGTGTAGAATAAGAGAAGACACTTCAAAACAACAATTTTTTTGATTTGGGGTCAGCTTATGAGGCACCCACTTATCGGACTTTTGCACCTTTCCAATTTGCTTCAAATGCCAAATGACCATAGAATAGTCAATGTTGAGTTCTTTGGCAGCTTCTCATGTAGTTGTAAGAGGATCAGCTTTGATCATTGCTCTCAACTGGTTGTTGTCAACTTCTGATGACCAGTCACTACTCTCCTCATCTTCAGGCTCTCATCTCCTTTTCAAAACTTCTTGAACCACTGTTGCACTGTACGTTCGTTAGCAGTTCCTGGGTCAAATGCATTGCTGATGTTGCAAGTTGTCTCCATTGCTTTATGACCCATTTTGAACTTGAATAAGAAAATCGCTCAAATTTGCTTTTTGTCTAACATCATTTCCATAGTCTAAAATAAATATAAAATAAACAGCAAGTAATAAGTCATTAGCAAAAAAAAAAAAAACTTGAAGCAAGAAATGCACATTAAAATGATGTATAAGCCAGGCTCGGTGGCTCAGCCTGTAATCCCGTGCCTTTGGGAGGCTGAAGTGAGTGGATTGCCTGAGCCCGCAGGTTCGAGACCCGCCTGGGCAACTTGGCGAGACCTCATCTCTACAATAAATCAAAAATCAGCCAGGCATGGTAGCGCGCACCTGGAGTTCCAGCTACTTGGAAGGCTGAGGCGGAAGGATCGCCGGAGCCCAGCAGGTCGAGGCTGTGGTGGCCGGGAGCGGCCACTGCACTCCAGTCTGGGCGACAGAGTGAGACTCCAACTCAAATAAACAAAACAAAATTAAACATACAAACAAACAAAATGATGTATAACATAACCACATTTATTTAAGAATGTATCCCAATAACAAGTGGCAAATTTCAATAATGCAAAAATCACAATTACTTTTGCAACAACTTTTGTTGTTGGTTTTTTTTTATTTAGTGGGGATCATCCTGTGTGTTTAGCTGTGTATCCTGCTCTCTTCACTTAACATTATCTCATAGTATTTGAAAACATCAGTATCATTAATAACCTCTATATCTACTCTGTACTATTCCATCACAGGGGTATCCAGTAATTTATTTAGTGATGAAAGAGCAGACTCCTTAAAACTCTACCGTGTTTTTGTTTAATGAAAATCAGCCGTCGGCTAGTTGGGAGTGAAATCCTGCAGAAATGGCAAGGACAGGAGTCTGAGGCCAGAGTCAGGGAAGGCCATGGGCAGGAAAGCTGGAGAAGGAGTGGTCGGCAGGGACAAAGCTTGGCGCCTACCTCTTCCTTCCCAGAGGGAGAGCATCCCACAGTGCCTGACACATAGTAGGTACTCTAATATTTACCAACTGCCTCTGTGTGCCAAGTCCTCTGTGAGGGGGGGATAAAACTGATTAAACATGGTCTGTGATTCTGCCTTCAGGGGACACATGAGGGATATGTTGAACATCTACTATGCGCCAAGAATATGTCAGTGTTATTTATTCTCATCACCACCTGTGAGGTGCTATGTTTTGATCATTCTCGTGTTTCCAGATGAGGAAGCTGAGGCTCACGAGGTTAAATAACTTCACCAAGATAGCACAGTGAGCCTGTTTCAGAGCTGGGTCCTAACCTAGGCTGCCTGGTTCCAAAGCCCTTTGCGCTTTCCCTACCACAGCAGGTGACCTGACCAAGTGGGAAGTGCTGTGTACCTGAGTGAAGTGTCCCAGCCTGGCACGGGGAGAAAGGAGGGTAGAGAAGGATGACCAAAGAAAACATTTCTGTGGACAGGACCTTTGAGATGGGCCATCAGTGACAAGCAAAATTCTGATATGGGGAGATGAAGGGGAGGGATCACATGAAATAGGAAATACAGTGCCTCCCAAATGAGCCGGGAGGCAGTTTTCTAGAATGCAGATATGATATTGTGATGTAATAAGAAATACAAGGCCAGGCGTGATGGCTCATGCCTGTAATCCTAGCACTTTGGGAGACTGAGGTGAGAGAATTGCTTGAGCCCAGGAGTTTGAGATTAGCTTGGGCAACATAGCAAGACCTCTCTACCAAAAAAAAAAAAAAGCTAGGCATGGTGGCATGTGCCTGTAGTCCCAGCTACTCAGGAGACTGAGGCAGAAGAATCAACTGAGCCCAGAAAGTCAAGACTGTGGTGATTGTGCCACTGCCCTCCAGCCTGGGTGACAGAGTGAGACTTGACTCAAAAAGAAAAAAAGAGAAAGAAATGCATATTTGGTCTCTGTCCCCAGTTCCTGAGTCAGAGCACCTAAAACCCTTGTAGATGGGGTGCTTAGATAATCTTTTGTTCTAATATTTGGTCTTTGACCCTGGTTCCTAACACAGAACTCCTAAATTCCT
The DNA here is from genome assembly GCF_000164805.1 of Carlito syrichta. Taxonomy (NCBI): domain Eukaryota; kingdom Metazoa; phylum Chordata; class Mammalia; order Primates; family Tarsiidae; genus Carlito; species Carlito syrichta. The sequence continues at coordinate 315,317 of NW_007253799.1, forward strand.
TTTACTTTCTTGGGTGATAGGAGCATCTTTTGTTCTAATGAGGTAACTCAGGGTGGGCTCTTGGGGAGCCTCAGGCTGGGGGCTGGTTGCTAAGGAAACCAATTGTGTGATTAGAAGGTTGGAACTGACAGCTCCTGCCACAACCTCTGGGGAGGGAAGAGGGGCTGAAGGTTGAGTTGATCATCAATGACCAAAGATGTAATCAATCAAGCCTATGTAATGATGAAACCTCCATAAACTTCCCAGAAAACAGGTTTTGAAGGGCTTCTGGATTGCAGAATTTGTGGAAGTCTCTGGAGGGTTGTGAGCTTGGAAAGGACATGGAAGCTTCACGCCCCTCCCCCACACCCCACTCTGAGTCTCTCTCCCATCTGGCCATTCATCTGTATCCATTGTAATATCCTTCATAATAAACTGATAAATGAAAGTGTGTGTTTCCCTGGGTTCTGTGAGACATCCTCGCCAATTGATCAAACCCAAGGAAGGGGTCTTGGGCACAACAATTTATAGCTAGTGGGTCAGAAGCATAGGTAACAACCTATTGCTTGCAATTGGCATCTGAAGCTAAGGGCAGTCTTGTGGGACTGAGCCCTTGATGCTATCTACCTGGAGATAGTGTCAGAATTGAATGAAATTATAGGACACCCAGCTGGTGTCCACTGGAGAATTGCTTGGTGTGTCCCCACCTTTGGTGTCAAAAGTGTGTTGAGTGGTGTGTGAAGAAAAAAAGGAACTGTTTTGTTTTTCCTTCAGACTAGATAACCAAGGACTGATTCAGGGCAAAGGCATTGAGGTTGGAGGGTAAGGAACCGGTAGCAGGGAGCTGTTTTAGACATGAAGTTAACACTGGCATGGTCAGGACCATGGAGGTTGGGTCAGAGATGACTTGAGGCAGCCAGATGCAGTGGCTTAAGCCTGTAATCCCAGCACTCTGAGAGGCCGAGGTAAGCGGATTGCCTGAGCCCACGGGTTTGAGAATAGCCTGGGCAACTTGGCGAGACCTCATCTCTACAATAAATAAAAAATTAGCCAGGCGTGTTAGCACACACCTGTAGTTCCAGCTACTTGGAAGGCTGAGGTGGAAGGATTGCTGGAGCCCAGCAGGTTGATGCTGAGGTGGCCACGAGCATGCCACTGCATCCAGCCTGGGCAACGGAGTGAGACTCCAACTCAAAAAAAAGAAATGTTCTGAGGCTGGAAGGAAAGCTGGTTTTTAACTGAGGCCTACTATACATCCCGATTTTTAAGAAACAGTAGTGTGGGGGTCTGTGGGCCTTTAAGACCATCTCCAGCTCCCTGGGCTGGAAGTAGATAGAGGAAGGAGGGAGAGGAAAAGAAGAGGAACACACCCTGGGTCCTGGCTACAAGGTGGCACTGAGCCGGGTTATGTTATGTATGTGGCGAGTACTTGGCATATAGTTGATGCTCTTTTCTGTGCTTTGGCACAGAAAACCTGCTTAATACAGGTAGAGACAGAACAGAAGTTGAGGTTGATTCATATAACACTTACATTTCTTTTTTTTTTTTGAGTTAGAGTCTCACTCTGTCAGCCAGGCTGGAGTGCTGGAGTGCAGTGGCACGCTCACAGCCACCACAGCCTCAACCTGCTGGGCTTAGGCGATCCTTCTACCTCAGCCTTCCAAGTAGCTGAAATCACAGGCGTGCACCACCACGCCTGGTTAATTTTATGATTTGTTGTAGAGACAAGGTCTCACCAAGTTGCCCAGGCTGGTCTCGAATCCCTGGGCTCAGACAATCCTCTCGCCTCTGCCTCCCAACGTGCTGGGACTATAGGTGTGAGCTGCTGTGCCCGGCTAAAAAAAAAGAAAAAAAAATTTGTTTTTACTTTTTGTTTCCAGCAGACTCATTCAACCCTAGATACATTTCTTTATTGCCTCCCAAGTTCCCTCAGCTCCTATGTGATCTTCTCTCATAGTGTTGGCGCGCTTGTGGGCCTGTCCGTAGCAGCTGTGGTCCTTCTGGCCTTCATTGTCACTGCCTGTGTGCTCTGTTACCTGTTCATCAGCTCAAAGCCCCACACAAAGTTGGACCCAGGCTTAAGCTTACAGACCACAGGTAAGGAAGAAACCGCGTATTCAACATACCAGTGCCTTTCCAGAGGGGAGAAACAGAAATGATGTTTGGGGCATTTGCCTCAGAATGTTCCTGGAGTGTTCAGATGCAGCAGTGCATTTCTCAGGAGCTTCGTGATCGAACATTTCTGTCTCAGATTCTTCACATGCTCGGTGTTTGTCAGAGTAATTTAATATAGTCAGCACTCCTATTGGTTACACGAGAATTAATCTGTGTTGTGGATTTTCTAAAACAATGTTTTAATTCTAACCTTAGGGAATGCAAACTGATTTTAATATTACCCCATATAAAATAGAATTAATAAGAAAAATTTGCTGCTCCCCAAACACAATTTATTCAGAAACTAAATACAAGTTTAGGCCAGGCACAGTGGCTCACGCCTATAATCCCAGCACTTTGGTAAACTGAGGCAGGAGAATTACTTGAGTCCAGGAATTCAAGACCAGCTTGGGCAACATGGTGAAACCTTGTGTCTACAAAAAAAATAAATTTTTTAAATGTTTTATCTTTGTAGAGACTGTGCTACCCAGACTGGTCTCGAATTCCCAGGCTCAAGCAGTCCTCTTGCCTGGGCCTGCAAAAGTGCTGGAATTACAGGCATGGGCCACTGTGCCAGCCTCCTCTACAGAATATATGTTGTTGTTGTTTTTTGAGTTGGAGTCTTACTCCATCACCCAGGCTGGAGTGCAGTCGCATGCTCACAGCCACCCCAGTGTTGATTTGCTGGGCTCAGGCGATCCCTCTGCCTCAGCCTTCCAAGTAGCTGGAACTACAGGTGCGAGCTACCACACCTGGCTAATTAATATATGTATTTTTAAGTTAGCTGGGTGGCGCACACCCATGATCCCAGCTACTCAGGAGGCTGACGTAGGAGGACCCCTTGAGCCCAGGAGTTGTAGGCTGCAGTGAGCCATGATTGTACCACTGCACTCCAGCCTGGGTGACAGAGCAAGACCCTGTTTCAAAAATAAATATAAATAAGTAGAGAGAGAGAGAGATACAGGTTTGTTTGTTGTATAATCTGATGCTCTGGGCTACTCATCCCTTCTTTAGCATAGGCCTTCGAGGTCCTCTAAGAGCCCCCCCCCAAAAGTGTTGCTTTTCTACAAGTCTTTATTGCAGACATTTTGACAACTTCCTTCAAGGTACCGTAAAAGACACAAGTCTCTGCTGGCAAAAGATCTTGCAATGTGGTTAGGTAGGCAACACTCAAAATGGGTGTTATTACCTCCATTTTACAGATGAGAAAATCATAGCCGAGAGAAGTTTCATGACTTGCTCAAGGCATCATGACAAATAAATGATGGGCTGAAATACAGTTCATGTCTGTCTGTCTCGAGTCACATGCTCCTCTATCCACCAAACTGGGTCTATGCCAGCATATGATTAAGCACAAAATTGTTTGATACCAAATGTAAGGAGGATTTCAAAAAGACGAGGAGGCTTGAATTAGTGTTGGATTAGCAAAGAAGCTGGTTAAGCAAAATAGAGGAGAATGATATCCCAAGATAGGGTAAATAATGGGTAAAGGTGTGTGAGCAGAGCTGAGGGAGCCCTGTGCAGTGACAAGGACATTCATGCCGGGGCATCATAGGGAATAAGGCCAGGCAAGATGAGGACGAATTTAAGCTACTCAGAGGAAGCAAGGGTGACTGACATCAGGAAGGCAGAGGGGCAAGATGGATAGCAGCTCGGTTTCAGAGGAAGGGAGAACTGAATGCTTTCATTTGTAAAAGGTTAACATTCTACTCTAACGATAAGAATGCAAGAAGCAACAGCACGAGAGCCTTTCCAAAGTCATTGGCAGCTGTGGACTGACCTGCTGATCAACCTGCTGATCGATCTAAGTGGCACATGTGGGCAGACGATGTTGGACAAGGCAACACTCGCTTTCTTGTTGCCGTTCCCATACTGTAAGCAAGTGTCCTCCTTGCAGTCTATTTAGTACCAAAGCTTTTGCATTTCTGTGATTTTTGTTGGTGATTTCATTGTTTAAAATGGCCTCCAGGTACTCCAAGCTGAAGTGCTGTCTAGTGTTCCTGATTACAGGAAGACTGTGATACACCTTGCAGAAAAAATACATGTGTTAGATCAATTTTGTTCAGGTATGACTTACAGTACTATTGGCCATGAGTTCAATTTTAATGAAGTGATAATATATATTAGATAAGATGTCTTTAAGCAGAAACACACAAATAAAGTTATATATTGATCGGTTAGCAAAAACATGACCAGAGGCTCATCAGAACCTAATCTTTTATTTTCCCTAGGAACAATGGTTCGGTATTTGCTAATTCGGTGTTTGCAGTGACTATAGAACATAACTACTGTGAATAATGAGAATCAACTCTATATAAAATAACACAGGATTGATACTTTTTAAAAATGTGACTGGCGCGGTGGCTTACATCCATAATCCCAACACTTTGAGAGGCTGAGGTGAGAGGATTGCCAGAGTCCAGGAGTTGGAGACCAGCCTGGGCAACATGGTGAGCCCTCATCTCTATAATACTTTGAAAAAATTGACTGGGCATGGTAGTGCATGCCTATAGTCCCAGCTACTTAGAAGGCTGAGACTGAAGGATCACCTTAGCCTAGCAAATCAAGGCTGTGGTGAGCCATGATCAGGTCACCGCACTCCAGCCTGGGTGAGAGTGAGACTCCAACTCAAAGAGAGAGAGAGAGAGAGAGAGAGAGAAAGAAATGTAATTCACTAAAAAATAAATAAATACAACTACATAAAAAGATGTTCAACCTAACTAATGACCCAGAGGATGCAACTAAAGAATGACATACCCTTAAAAAAAAATGACATTGGCATATACTTTCATATACTCCTGGTAGGAGTATAAATTGGTACAACCACTTTATAGAGTGATTTGGCAGTATCTACTTAAACTAAAAATGTACATGCCCTATAACTCAGTAATTCCACTTGTAATTATCTGCCTTAAAGCAATAGTTGCATTAGGAGAAGAAACAAACTAAATGTCCATCACTCAAGGAATAGATATGTAAACTGAGGTATAATGTAATAATGAAATATGATAACAGTAGTTAAAAGGAATGAGCTTTTAATAGTAGTTAAAAGGAATGGACCATCTCGTTTGCTGCTTTTTTTTTTTTTTTTTGAGTCGGTGTCTCACTCTGTCGCCCAGACTGGAGTGCAGTGGCCGCTCCTGGCCACCGCAGCCTTGACCTGCTGGGCTCCGGCGATCCTTTCAAGGAGCTGGAATTACAGGCACGCGCTACCATGCCCGTCTAATTTTTTTATTTATTGTAGAGATAAGGTCTCACCAAGTTGCCCAGGCAGGTCTCGAACCCGCGAGCTCAGGCAATCCACTCACCTCAGCCTCCCAAAGGCGCGGGATTACAGGCTGAGCCACCGAGCCCGGCTTCGTTTGCTTTTCATGGAGATTGGGTTGATATAAATAAATTACTGCTTCCATTTTACAGCTGAGGAAACTGAGGCTCAAAGTTGCTTGATGAGTGACAGTGCCAACTCTCCCTCCACCCTCCTTCCTCTCCTTATCCCTGTTGCTCTGAAAGGAAAGTTCCATCTTGTCTAATCTTTCCAACTGCCCTGGTAAAATTGGTCTCATTATGACCCACTTTAGAGATGTGAAAGCCAGGGCTCAAAGAGGTTAGATGACTTGCCCATGGGGTCATAGCTTGTAAATTACTGGGTTGGAATTCAACATTGTTTTTCTGCCTCCATGGACTGTTCTGACTTGTGTCCTTCTCCCCTTGTCTCACCCGCCCTACCCACCCCCCAGTTTTTCTGACTCAAGAGGAATACAATTCATCCCTTGGCCCTGTGAATGGAAACCACCCTCCCACTTTTCTCCACTCAGCTGGATTATTCACTCACAAGGGGCTGAGACAGCATGTCCTCTTGCTTTTTTGGTTCTTACTTTTAAGATGAAAAAAATGCATTTCCTGACCTTTCACTAAATGAGTTTTAGGCTCTCTCTGCCTTTTGCTCAAACTCAGCTCTCGATTCCTCCCCTTCTTCTTCACGAAGTGTTGTCCTCTCCTTCTCTCTGCACTGGAAACGTCAACCCAGGAGCCCCCTGTCCCTCCTTCTGCATCTGAGGCAGTGGACAGGACAACCGGTTACATCCATCAGAACTTTATCCAGTAGAGACTTTCCTTTCTGTCTGCTTCTTGCTCTTCAGTGGGACACAGAGAGAGATCATCACCCACCATGTTCAGCAGAGGAAACCAAGGCTCAGCCAGGGAAATGAACTAAGTCCACACGACCAGTGAAGGTGTGATGCCAGAATGTCAACCCAGATCTCCCAGACTCTAAAGCCTATGGTCATTGTACTGTTCTTCAGGGCGCTTAACTCTGAGTCAGGGGAGGATGAAGTGGGGAGTGCCTTGGCAAGAACAGAGAGTGTAAATGCAAAAGGCGTTTCAGAAACAGACTTCTTCCCCTGCCCAGGAGTCTGGACTCTGTCGCTTCACCCCCACGCCCAACCCATCTCTCACACTCAGTATGCAATGAAGACCATACTTCCTTATTCTGGTACTTTGTGAGGAACTGGTGAGATCAGAAGGGTGACTGAACTCCTACTGCTGTGCCAGGCACTGTGCTAGGGTTCAGTCATGTCATCTCAAATCCCACTGCTTTTTATTTTATTTTTATTTTTATTTTTTTGAGACAGAGTCTTGCTCTGTCACCCAGACTAGAGTGCAATGGCCAGATCATAGGTCACTGTAACGTTGATCTTCTGGGCTCAAGTGATCCTCCCACCTCAGCCTCCCAAGCAGCTAGGACTACAGGCATGTACCACCACATCTAGTCCAGTCAATTTTTAAGTGCATGTGTGTGCGCACATGTGTGTACAGGGTCTCACTATATTGCCTAGGCTGGCCTCGAATTCCTGGCCTCAAGTGATCCTCCCACCTTGGCCTCCCAAAGCACTTGGAGTACAGACATGAGCCATTGTGCCTGGCTCTAGCTGATTTTCAATTAACCTCACTGGGAAGAGGGAGGAAGCACCTGTGATGCAACCATGCCTTGGTCACTAATGAGTTTGTCTTGCCTCATCTCTGAGTAGGGAGAGAATCTGAGAACACCCTTCCACGCTCGTTCTAAGTTCAGGGTGGAGGATGTCAGGTAATGGGAGACTGGCCACAGAGGTCCCAGGACAAAGGTGGGAAGGCACAGACCTGGACTGAGATACCAGAGAACCTGGCTCTAGTCTTGGCTTTGCTTCTCCCATTGTGTGGCCTTAAGCAGGTCACTTTTCTCTGAGCCTCAGTTTACTCTAAAATGTATACAATAACACCTACTAAGAAAGTTGTTACAAGAACTAGAGATGATGCTTACTAGCACCTAATTAGTCTCAGATACATGGCAGGCTTTTAACATTTAGTAGCTCTCATTTTAATTATTATTAGGCACTTAGATTTTTACATATTGTTCATCTCAAAGATACTGTTGATATCTCAAAAATAGAAATGTCTTTGTATCCCCAGAACCTAACATGGTTCTTTAGTTTTTTTGGTTTTTGTTTGGTTTTGTTTTGAGTTGGAGTCTCACTCTGTCACCCAGACTGGAGTGCAGTGGCACACTCACGGCCACCCCAACGTCGACCTGCTGGGCTCAGGTGATCCTTCCACCTCAGCCTTCCAAGTAGCTGGAACTAGAGGTGTACGCTACCACGCCCAGCTAATTTTTTATTTATTGTAGAGACGAGGTCTCACCAAGTTGCCCAGGCTGGTCTCGAATCTGTGGGCTCAGGTAATCCACTCGCCTCAGCCTTCCAAGGTGCTGGAATTACAGGGTGAGCCACCAAGCCCGGCTAGTATAGTTCTTAATCTATACTAGGGATGTGATTGCTCTGTGGAAAGAGTGCAAACTTTGGAATCAAGCAAAATGGAAAGTGAATCCTGAATCCAGTCCTCAGCTAAGTCCGTGTTGACTTTCTCCAGCTGCATCTCAGTTATTTACCTGTTATATGGAATAGCAATACCTACCTCAGAGTGCTGGCAGGAGAAGCAATGAAGATTATTGTACAAGTGCATTTTAACCACTTATAAAATATGAACCTTATTGTAACTTCAAAATAGAAGTTGGTATATTTGCCATTAATTTTCCTCCTCTTGTCATCTCTGAGCTCTTGGCTTGAAAAAATGGCAGCTTTTCAACGAGGAGGACCTCCTACCCCAGACTTCAGGCACCATTTTGGGACTTTATTTGGGGTTTTTGTTGTTGTTGTTGTTGTTATTTTTAGTGGGAGTGTCACTCTGTCGTCCAGGCTGGAGTGTAGTGGCATGCTCATGGCCACCCCAGCGTCAACCTGGTGGGTTCAGGCGATCCTTCCACCTCAGCCTTCCAAGTAGCTGGAACTATAGGCACGTGTCACCCTGCCTGGCTAATTTTTTTGATTTATTGTAGAGATGAGGTCTCGCCAAGTTGCCCAGGCTGTTCTCAAACTCCTGGATGCAGGCAATTCCCTCACTTCAGCCTCCCAAAGTGCTGGGATGATAGGCTTGAGCCACTGAGCCTGGCCTCATTTTGGGACTTTAATAACTTCCACTACATATTAGCAAAGGAAGAGTCAGGAATGTGTGAGACTGCAGAAGGCTACTGCTTATTCCACTGGCAGGCAGGGATTGTGGAATTGAAGGCCCTGCATATGGATTTGAGGGAAGCAGTGGGAATCTGGGAAAGAGAATCAAATAAAAAAAACATGGTGGGCCACACGCTCAGTATAAACCAGAAGTGTGATGTTGTTGCCCAGAAAGGGCAAGTGGAATCCCAAGTCACACTAATAGAATTATGGGGTCTGGAAGCAAAGGAGTGACGGTCCTTCTTCGTTCTCAACTAGATAGAATACACCAGCCATCACATCTCAGAAGTAACTTTTTCATCTACTTTGTAGGCTTCCAACTTTGGGTTTCAATTACCCGAGGGTCCCCAAATATAGCAGTAGGGATTCTTGAGCAATCTTCAACATTCCAAAGGTTTTTACTGGGACCAAGCTTCTTTGCTTTGCACTAAAATGATATCAATTCAAGGTGGGATAATTAACATAGGCTCTCTCCTGCTGATCAGAGCTCTTTGATTAATAAAAAATGGAAAAAAATAGTACTTAATAAATGCAGTCTATTATATAATTCGAATTCTTTAAAAATTGGAGTCCGGAGGAAAAGAAATAGAAAAATGAGGCCAGCTCTACTTTCTAGGCCATTTTGTGAAGTGGAAACTGAGATCCAGAGAGGAGACAGGCACAAAGTAGCACAACGATTAAATGTCAGAATGAGGACTTGAGCCAATGTCTTGTAACTCCTGGAAGCCCGAGGGATTCCCAGAGCCATGGCTGCCAGCTGCTCAGAGCCCCACAGTGTGAGGAGGACTTTGACCAATCAGAAAGTGATCAGAGTCAGGTGACTAGCTCAGGTCTAGGAACCAGGTCATGTGAGGATGAGCTGAAGGGCTGGGAGGTTGGCCTTGAACAGAGGCAACTCAGAGCTCACAGTCTCAGGCCTTAGGTCTCTGCAAGGTTGTTCTGGGACAGGAGGAGCAGATATTGTTTGAGGAGTGAGAGAACAGAGCTGGGATCAGTGAGGGAAGCCAAAGGGAGGCAGATGCTGATTCAATAAAGGTAGAACTTACAGTGAGGCCTGAAATACACTTGCAAAAAGCAAGTGTCGCTCTGGGCCATATTTGATTCACTCATTTGTAATCCTTGACTTTTTTGTTTTTGTTTTTTTCAAAAGTACCTCTATTCATGAAAGGTAATCAGAAAAAGGCTAAATCTGGGATTCAGCTAAGGGGATTCTTATATCTAATAGAAGGTTGAACTAAATCTCTGTACTGGTTGGAGTGCCTTTCAATGTGAACTTAAATGACAAAGGACCCTAAGGAATCTACAAAACATGTGAAAAAATAACCTCTTAGAACTAAGAAGTATGTTTAGCAAGGTCACAGAAGGCAGGGTCAAAACTAAACATCAATTTTATTTATAAATACCAGCAACAAAAAATTGGAAACCAAAATTAAAAACACAATAATGGGCCGGGAGCTGTGCCTCATACCTATAATCCCAGAACTTTTGAGAAGCTGAGGCCAGAAGATTGCTTGAGCCAAGGAGTTTGAGACCAGCCTGGGCAATATAGCAAGACCTACAAAAAAATTTGTTTTTAAATTAACCAGAGCCAGTTGCTCACACCTCTAATCCTAGCTCTTTGGAAAGCCTAGGCAAGAGGACTGCCTGAGCCCAGGGGCTCAAGACGAACCTGGGCAACTTGGTGAAGCCTCGTCTCCACAATAAATCAAAAAAATTAGCCAGGCATGGTGGCATGTGCCTGTAGTTCCAGCTGCTTGGAAGGCTGAGGTGGAAGGATCACCTGAGCCCAACAGGTGGAGGCTGCAGTAGCTGTGAGCATGCCACCACACTCCAACCTGGGTGACAAGAGTGAGACTCTGACCCCCCCAAAAAAGAAAAAAATCAGCAGGATGTGGTGGTGTGTGCCTGTAGTCCCAGCTACTTGGGAGGCTGAGGGGAGGCTCAGTCTTCCTGGGCCCAGAAGACTGAGGCTGCAGTGAGCTGTGATTATGCCACTGCACTCCAGCATGGGTGACAGAGACTCCGACTCAGAAAACACACACACACACACACACACACACACACACACACACAATTATTTAACTTACAGTTACTCTAAAATAGATGAAACAAGTATAAATCTAACAAAACATGTACATGATCTGTATATTAAGGGAGGCTGAGGTGAGTGGATTGCCTAAGCCCACGGGTTCGAGACCCGCCTGGGCAACTTGGCGAGCCCTCATCTCTACAATAAATCAAAAATCAACCGGGCGTGGTGGCACGCACCTGTAATTTCATCTACTCAGAAGACTGAGGTGGAAGGATCACCGGAGCCCGGCAGGTCGAGGCTGCGGTGACCGGGAGAGGCCACTGCACTCCAGTCTGGGCGACAGAGTGAGACTCCAACTTAAAAAAACAAACAAACAAACAAAAAACACTACAAAATGCTGATGAAGGAAATCAAAGACCTAAGTAAATGAAGAGACACACTGTGTTCATGAACTGGAAGACTTGGACACAGTAAAGGTAAAAGTTGCAGCAGCTTTTTTGTATATATTCAGACAGGTTAATTCTAAAATTTATATTGAATGACAAAGAAACTAGAATAGCTGAAGTAATATTGAAAAAGAATAGGGAAGTTGGAGGAAATTGCTACTCAATTTTAAGACGTGCTGTGTAGCAACAATAATAAAGAATAAGCAGGACAGTGTGGTATTGGAGGTGGGAAAAACACATAGATCAAAATACAGTCCAGAAATAAGCCCACACCATAAGTCTATCCAACAAATTTTTTACAAAGGCGCAAAAGCAATTCAATTAGGGAAGAACAGTCTTTTCAAAAGATGGTGTTAGAACAACTAGACCTCCATAGGTTAAAACAAACAAACAAAAAACCTTTACCTAAATATCACACCTTACACAAAAATTAACTCAAAATAGATCTAAATGTGAACCATAAATTTATAATATTTTTAGAAGAAGGGAAGAATATCTCTATGACCTGGGGTTAGCCAAGACACCAAAGACACAATACATTTTAAAAAATTGGTATTCATCAAAGTACAAAATTTTTATGCTGCAAAAGACCCTGTTAAGAGGATGAAAAGGCAAGCGACAGACTGGGGAATATATTCACATATTTGACAAAGAATTTTTATCCAGGATATATAAAGAACACTCTCTGGCTGAGAACAGTGGCTCAAGAATGTAATCCCAGCACTTTGGGAGGCTGAGGAGAAAGAATGGCCTGAGCCCAGGGGTTCAAGACCAGCCTGGGCAACTTGGTGAGACCTCATCTCTACAATGAAAAGTAAAATAAAATTAGCCGGGCGTGGTAGCGCGCGCCTGTAGTTCCAGCTACTTGGAAGGCTGAGGTGGAAGGATCGCTGGAGCCCAGCAGGTAGGGAGAGGCCACTGCACTCCAGTCTGGGTGACAGAGCGAGACTCCGACGCAAAAAAAAAAAAGGTAAAGTAAAATAAAATAAAAATAGCCAGGCGAGGTGGCACGTGCCTATAGTCCCAGCTACTTGGAAGGCTGAGGTAGCAGGATCACCTAAGCCCAGCAGGTCGAGGCTGCGGTGACTGTGGGCGTACCACTGCACTCCAGCCTGGGCAACAGAGTGAGACTCCAACTCAAAAAAAAAAAACAAAAACCCTCAAAACATTAACAAATGAGACGAGCAAAAGACTTGATCAGATACTTCATTGAAGAGGCTGTACAGACAGCAAATATTTACATGAACGTATGTTCAACTTCATTTGTCATTAAGGAAATGCAAATTAAAGAATCACAGATAATGGAAAGACACTGAAGGCTTTTGAGAAAGAACAGGACATGGACTCAATCTTAGAAAGATCTCTGTGGCTACAGCATGGAGGATGACCTGGACTGTTGCAGTGTTCTGGACAGAAGATGAAAGTCCCAAGGTGGTAGCTTTGAGAATATGGCAGATGGCGATTAGCTGAAATCAGCAGGACCTGGTGAATTGCTCAGCTCTGTAAAGGGGTTGGAATAGGAGTTAGAGATGACTCCTTTGACGCCTGATAGACTTTTTTTTTTTTAGTTGGAGTCTCACTCATCACCCAGGCTGGAGTGCAGTGGCCGCTCCCGGCTACCCCAGCATCGACCTGCTGGGCTCCGGGGATCCCTCTGCCTCAGCCTTCCGAGTAGTCAGAACCACAGGCACACGCTACCATACCCGGCTAATTTTTTTGATTCATTGTAGAGACAAGGTCTTGCCAAGTTGCCTGGGCGGATCTCGAACCCGTGGGCTCAGGCAATCCACTCACCTCAGCCTCCCAAAGGCACGGGATTACTGGTTGAGCCACCGAGCCTGGCCTGATAGACTTTTTTATACAAAAAGACAGGAATGCTCAATTACTTTAAATGCTCCTGGTAAGTCAAGGAAGATAAGGATGTGGAAATGGATGGGGTTTAGTGACAAAAAGTTTTTTTTAAGGCACAGTGGGGACAGAAACTAAGTCAATAGCTGTGGAAAAAGTCATGAATGGGGGGAGGTAAGGAATAATAAGGCCAAGTGAGCTGCCTTTCCGGCTTGGATATATGAGGAAGAGAGAGGATGAGGCAATTGATGAAGAGGATCATGGAATCTGGTCTTAAAAAGGATAACACTAGCCGGGCTCGGTGGCTCAGCCTGTAATCCTGTGCCTTTGGGAGGCTGAGGTGAGTGGATTGCCTGAGCCCACGGGTTCG
>NW_007253799.1:328984-338824 GCF_000164805.1 Carlito syrichta
ACGAGGTCTCACCAAGTTGCCCAGGCTGGTCTCAAACCCATGGGTTCAGGCAGTCCTCTCGCCTTGGCCTTCCAAAGTGCTGGGATTACAGGCTAAGCCACTGTGCCCGGCCAAAAAATGGATTTTTAATAGTACCTACCTCATACGGTTATAGTGAAGGTCAGTCTTCTTATCTCCTGACAACTGTTTATTTTCTGTCTTCCCCACTAAACTGTAAGTTCATGCGCAACATTAACACTCCTAGTACATGACGTGGCATGTTGTTAATAAATATTTGTTATGCAAATGATGCATCTAAGACTCTGAGCACAATACACTGTAAGCACTCAGAGAAGTAAGCCAGGGGTGGGATCCTGGTGGGGAAGAGGGACTGCAGGGGGAAGACCCACACCCTCATCTTGATGTCTTCCAGGCCCCAAGGAGCTGACCCCTGATGGCCAAGGTGAGAACACGGGCATGGCAGTGGAGGCACCAGGAGTGAGCCCTCTCTTGGACAGGTATCCCTTTTTGAATCCATGGCTGGAAAGCAATGAGGGGCAGGCTGTGGACTCCACACACCTCCTGCACCACTGCTTCATGGCCACAGTGACCGCTGGCGACATTCCAGGCAGCCCCGAGGAGGCCTCTGTCCCCAACCCTGATCCTCGTGGACCAGTCTCATAAACAGCCAATAAATGTCTCTATATCGTCCCCTTCTGGAGTCTCTTTTCGGTGAAAGATGGGGGTGGGAATGGTCAAGGGGACTTTGGAACCTCGCAGGATAAATGAAGGCTTTTCCCAGCCAAGGTTCCTGGGTCCTGCTGTGGACCCAGCTACTGCTCTGTCTCACCTATCGTGGGCCAAAGGAAATCAGACATGAGTCCTAGGAAGAATGGTCAGTAACAACTCCATTCAGTCAGATAGAAGCCCTGCGCCCGTGGAGGCTCAGAGGAGTCCCTCACCAACTTGGCAGTCAGAGGACTCTGACTTGGTTTCCCTGCTCCAGAGTAGATATATTTAGGAACCCCTGAAAAGTGATTGGCACTCGGAGGGAGATGCCTCTCGCCTCTCCAGCAGCTCTGCCCCACCCTGGAGTGAGCCTCTTGGCAGGAACCGACTGAGAGGAAATGTAGTATGCACAGAGCCCAGCTATCATTCCACTTCTTAGGTGATTGAAAAAGTGAATTTATATGTGAGTGAGAGAATGAATGGTTATCAGACTGAACACAGGCTCCAGAGGGCGACTCTGCCCCTGTGTCGCCTTGATATATTCCCTTAATCTCCTTGAACCTCAGTTCTCTTGCTGGGCGATTGCAAGTGTTCCATGAGGGGATGGATTTGAACTCTCTTCATAAACATTAAAGGGCTAAGAGACTTTGAAAATTACAGATGGACGCTTTTCAGTCATTAAGAGCAGCAACTCTGGAGCCAAATGCCTGTTAAAAATCCTGTCTGTGTTACTTATGTGCTAGGTAACCTCTGTGCCTTAGTATCTCTATAGGCAGGGATAATAGTAGCAGCTACCTCATAGGGTTTGGGGGAGGATTACATTACTCTTAGTGCTTGCAAATGGAAAACACCACGTGCTGGCTATCATTATTCTTTGTTTTTTAACATTTTTTATTATTACGTTGATCACAAAGGAATCTTAGGGCAGCATGGTGACTGCTACCCCTCTTTCCTGGCTGCTCTCCCAATTTTGGCAGTGGCTTTGGGCTTTCCTTTGGGAACGCAAGGCAAGGATTATGAAAACTCAGTAGCCACTGAAAGCAGCTCTTGACATTTCAGACAGTGACATGATCTGCTGCCGGATTTGGCAACAGTGAAATGGTCACTCTTAGATATCTGTGCCTGAGCGAGTCAAAGGGCACGTAATGGGATGGCAAGACAGGGTGAGCCACCCACAGAAGTACCCTAGGCTGGAAGTCAAGAGACTTTGGTTCTGGTCCTGCTTTATTTGTTGTTAGGATGTGTGTGTGTGTGCGCGCACTTTTGTTTCCAGCACTCTAGACTAGCACCTTTGTCTGCCTATTGCACACTCAGTGGTGTCTATTCTAAGTCATGACCTGTGCAGATTGCCAGAAACAGAGGGGAATCAGACACAGCTTCTGCCCTCAAGGGGCTCATATAGAGAGCGAGACAGACAGGCACACAAATGGCCAGTGGGCCCTTCACACAGCTTTAGAAAGGGAGAAGTGATATCTGAGGTGAATCATCAAAGATGAGTCAAAGTTTCCAGGCGAGACAGGGTTGGAAGACATTATGGTCAGAGTACAACCTGTTCAAAAACAGTAAGAAGGAACCTAGCACAGCCCAGGAACTGCAAGTTATTTGTAGAGAGAGCTTGGGTACTTATGTGTATATGAGGTGGGGGTGGATGATAGGAGGTTGAGTCTCTGACGCTCTGTGCGACCTTTCACAGGACAAATTCCTTCTCCGTCCGTAGTATCCTCGTCAGTAAAATTCCATTTTTCTCTGAACATTTTCCCAGCACTCTGTGCTGGGCCTCACAAAGGCTGCTGGGCAGTTACAAGTAAGAATCGGGTAATGCCCTTGCCGTTCTGCTGTAAATCCTGAACACTCAGGCGGTCATCAGTGGCCCGGGGCAGTGGTTCTCAAGCATCAGGCTGCAGCAGAATCAGCTGCGTGGCAGGCTTGTTAAAACGTGATTGCTCCTCCCCCCATGTCTGATTCAGTAGATCAGGAGTGAGTCCTCAGAACTTGCACTGCTAACAAGTTCCAGGTGATGCAGACAATGCTGGCCCGAGACCACCCTTTGAGCACTACTGGCTCTAAAGAACAAAGACAAGCTTTGAGGACTCTGAACGAGAGGATAGGGGCAGACCTCACACTGAGCAGGGCCCTGAAGACCTGGTAGAGCTTCCCCAACAGGTGGAGAAATGGAATGTGTGTGCTGCTTTCGCTAACCTACACCTCTCAAGCGCCTTCCCGCCCCCAAATTCAGCTTCTCGCCTTTGAATTCAGTCAGTGTTCCCAGCGGACTCTCACTGGTTAGTCTGAGTCCTGCATTAGAGACAAACTGGCCACCCTATACCACAGAAGCCCTTCCCCCAGGGCAGCCGAGCGGGGAGGAAGCTGGATGGGCTGACGCACAGACAGAAATAGTCTGAGCTCACCGCGGCTCCCAAGCACACATCGACCGGCAATTATTTCTTGTAAATTGCTTGCCCGGTTATGTTCAGAACATGTGTGTGTGCCCGCCTGAGAACAAACACTCGGAGGGCACAGGGCGGAGGTGGCTAGCTGGAGAGCGGGCTCCAGATGGAGGGGAGCCTAAGTCTCAATTCAGCCAAGAATTAGAAAATGTTGAATTTTGGGACTTGGAAACACTAGAACATCCCACTCCTCTTTGTGGCTCCTGCCAGGGGGCTTTTCTGCCTCTCCTCAGATGTTCGCGTTTGTTTGTCCATTCAACATTGGCTGACAATGATTTTCTGCCAGAATCTGGGCTGAGTGAGGCCCCAGTCTCTGTCTTCAAGGACTGTTGGCTATGGGCATTTCTAGGTCTCTAACCCAGCCGAGGACTTAGGGGAGGGTTCCTGGAGGAAATGATGCCTAAATTAAGGTGCCACTGAAAGGGGTCTGTGGTACAAGATTAGGAACAGCATGCAAGGCAGAGGGAACAGCATTCACAAAGGCCCACAGCTGAGAGAGAGCAGATGGTTCTTTCAAGTAACGAGAAGTAGTCCTGTTTGGGTAGACATTGAGTCAAGGTGGAGAATGGTGAGAGATGAAGCTGGAAGGGTACATGGGTCAAGCCTTTGCCTTATTAAGGGACTTGGTCATTATCCTGAGGACAAAGGACTTGGTCATTATCCACAGCACAGAGTTTTAAGCATGGAAAAGAACTCAGCACCTTATGTGGTCGCTTGCTTTTATGTTCTTTGTGACACTGAAAGGAAATTTGCCATGCCGGATCTCAGCCTTTGGGGCCTATTGGACACTGGCCCCTTTGATTTCCGCTGCTTCAGAAATCTGAAGGATAGTGATGGCTCCTGTGCCCACCAGAAGTGACTCAGGCCCCAGACCTCTCTCCCTTGTCAGGGGAGGAGGCCATTGCTCAGCCTGGTTTGTGTCACTGCCCTTCCCGATCTGTGCCTAGTTAGCTCGGGGGCCAGAGGTCAGAGCCCAGGAGAGCAACGTGCCTTGCTGTGTCCTACAACCCTGTATCTCCCCTGGGAGGCTCTCACGCATGGAACACTCACGGGCACGTGAACGGCTCCTCACACACATTCTGCATCCCTCATGAGATCAAGGCCACCCAGAGCGGATGGCCCGCTCATAGTGTGAACCCAGGACACACTGTGAGCTCACCACTGTGACAAGCCCTTTAGGACAAAAGATTCAACCCTGCCCTCGGGGCCTTCCTCACTAGGAATGAAGAGTGGGTTTGGCCCCTGAAATTCCTGGGGAACAGAGAGCGGTTCCCAGCAAATTCCAAGACGTGGGGTAAGGACCATTAATTAATGAGTTGCAAAGATGCTAAGGCAGGGGAAGGAGTCTGAAAGCCTTCCTGGAGGAATAGAGGGCTAAATTCAACCTGATGGACCATGACAATACTTGGAGGATCCCAATGAGGTGGAGGAAGTGTGCTATCATGTCAACTTTATTGTTTATTTATTTATTTAGAGTCAGAGTCTCATTCTGTCGCCAGTGCTGGAGTGCAGTGGCAAGATCATGGCGCACGGCAGCCTCGACCTCCTGGACTCAGGCAATCCTTCTGCCTCAGCCTTCTGAGTAGCTGGGACTATGGACGTGCCACCATGTCCCGGCTAAGTTTTAAAAAATTTTTTTGTAGAGGCGAGGCCTCAAGATCTCACTATGTTGTCTAGGCGGGTCTTGAACTCCTGGGCTCAAGGTATCCTCCCACCTCCGCCTCCCAAGGGGCTGAGTGAGCCACTGCGCCTGCCTGACTATATCTTAAAGAGACACCACTTGTGGCCCCGCGAGCTCTGAACAAGTGGACTCACTGGTCCCACCCCCAGCCATAGTCAGTCAACCAACATACACTTAATAGCTTTCGTGTGCCAGGTCTTGTCCTGAGCTTTAGGGACAAAGACAGGAATCGGTCGTAGTTCCTGCCCTCAGGGAACTCTCGGGCTGTTGGGAGAAGGCTGCAAGTTGAAATAGGCAGGTACGACGTCGTGCGGGAAAGTGCTGTGATGTGTTTCTGCGAGCCCAGGGCAAGATGACGGCCGCGTCCGACGCAGAGGGCTGCTGTAGCGCACACAGCGGAATCCCCACGGGGGCCTTTCTCGAAGGCGGAGGGACCCTCTCCGCGAAGCCTTCCTCTTCCAAACCTGCAGCTCCGCGTTGCCAAACCCCGCCTCCTCGCCCGGCTGCGGCGCGTGACCATGGAGACCGTAAACCCCTCGCGGCTCCCAGCAGCTCCGCACCCCTCCCCCCTCGCCATCCGTCTCGAGAGGCTCTTTGTCCGGCGGCTGCACATCTCCTCCCGGGCAGATCAACTCCCGAACTTTCCCGGAGCAGGAGTTATCATCCCCGTTTGCAGTCGGGGGAAAACTGAGACCCAGACGCGTGAGTGGTTGGCCCCAGGCCCCGCGCCGCCGGTTTCTGGCAGGATCCCAAGCGCAGATTCCCACCACCACGGGCACCTCCGCCCTCACCGCAGCCACCTCTCTGGGTGGCCTTCTTATGCGCTCCTGTCCACCGACGCGTCTTTTTCCTTCTTTCTGTATCTTTGGTAGTTTAACTTTTTCTTCTGAGAAAATCAAAACATGTGCTGACTAAACGTACAATGACTTGGAGTGCAGTCTTTACCTTAGTGACTTTAAAGCTATTCTGGGATCTGTTGAAGTCCTTTCCTAACTGAAAATGGTGCTGGATGATGAAAACTGCCAGAAAGCGATCGCAGAATGTACCAGACCTGATTATGCTGATGCAACCATGATTATCACATTTCTGAGCATTGCAATATGCCAAAATGCATTAAGAGAAACCATACACAACCATGCAGAACTTACACAACAAGCAGAGAATTTGGACACGTTATACCAAGTACGTAGAAGTGTTTATAGAACTCCTGAAGACAAGGGTATCAAAACCTTGGCATGGCAGGACGCCATGATGGCTCAGCCTGTATTCCCAGCACTTTGGGAGGCAGAGGCAAGTTAATTGCTTGAGCCCAGGAGTTTGAGATCAGCCTAAGCAACACAGCAAGACCTCATCTCTACAAAAAAATCTAAAACTTAGCCAGGTATGGTGCACGTACCTGTAGTCCCAACTACTTGGGAAACTGAGGTGGGCGGATTGCCTGAGTCCAGGAGGTCAAGCCTGTGGTGAGCCATGATTGTGCCACTGCACTCCAGCCTGGGCAACTGAGTGAAACTCGGACTCAAAACACATACAAGGCCGGGCGCGGTGGCTCAAGCCTGTAATCCCAGCACTTTGGGAGACAGGTAAGAGGATTGCCTGAGCCCATAGGTTCGAGACCAGCCTGGGCAACACAGTGAGACCTCATCTCTACAATAAATCGAAAAAGTAGCCGGCCGTGGTAGCATGCGCCTGGAGTTCTGTCTACTTGGAAGGCTGAGGCGGAAGGATCACCTGAGCCCAGTGGGTCGATGTAGGGGTGGCCATGAGTGTGCCACTGCACTCCAGCCTAGATGACAGAGTGAGACTCCAATTAGAAAAAAAAAAGGAACCCACAAACAAACAAAACCTTGGCATATGGAAAATAGAATTTGTCCTGCAAGGCTGGGTTCCAACCCCAAGTGGCCCAATCCGCAATACGTAACCTGAAAGTATAATACAACCCACTCCCATGTGATGACTGTACAGACGTGAAAGGACTTTGGAAGTTGTGATATGCTCAACACATGTTATTTATTGTTATTAAAAGAAATCTGGAGAGCGATCTCCTAACATTTTTCCCAAGGGACTCCAGTTGCCTTATTGTTAAATTCTGAAAATTTATATTGTTAACATATGTCATGCTGAGGATCTGTGATTCCAGAATGCTGAGCCCGATTCTAATGCCCGAAGCCCGCGAATCTGACATTCTCTGACTCTATCCAAGCAAGAGGGCAAGGTCTGAAGACCAAGGTAGGGTGGGGACCCAGATCAGCAGGAGGGCACCTAGGGAGGAGCAGTTGTCCCTGCTGTCGTCCATCTGGGCCCAGCCATGGAGTTACAGCCTAATTACTGTCAGATTTGCCTGCGGCTCCTCACCCTTCCTCCAGCCTGCCTTCCTTGGGGCCTCATCACATGCATTATCCATATTCATTGAACGTTTTCTTCCATTAAGTCAATTAAGCCACTTTGCCAACACTACAGGAACCAAAAACCTCCCTTGATTAGTGTGGGCCCAGTAGGGCCAGCAGAGGAGGCCCCAGTTTAAGATGACTCTGGCAGTCCCCTCCTCACCCCATTCTGCATCCCAAGCACCACCCCCCTCTTCCCCTACACTCTAGATCAGCCTGGTGATTGCAGGAGCATTCCTTTCTGCGGGTCCTGGTACTTGGTGTTCCCTCCCTGGTCGCCTCACAGGCAGCTGCTGACTCACCCCAGGTTGCTAACGCACCAGGTATCCACATGTTCAGATGGAACTGCTTCATAAAGCACAGTACCCTGTGCACACGTGAGTGAGCTCACACGTGTGGACACCAGCAGAGCACCAGCCCCAGGCTGAGGATTGGAGATGGGGTGCCAGGCCATCACTGTTTATAGTATTACCTTGAGCTAGTGCCTTTCTCTCTGCCTCAGGAGAATATTCCAGCCCTGTTGGATTTAACATGTTGTTTGGAGACAACAATGTGTTGTGATATAAAAGTGACATCTACATGCAAAGAACCACTAAGAAGACGTCCAAGTTCAGCCTCGTACCAGCACCAGTATCCTCTCCTGTGTGACCTCAGGCAGATCCTTTTACTTCTCTGAACCTTTGTGTCTTCGCCTGCATGTGTGTGTGTTTGTGTGTGTAGTTTTTGGAGTGCTTACTATTTGCTGTATCTGTCGTATTGCATGCTTCACTCTGAACCCGTCAGGATTCTCCACTGCAAACAGCAGAAGCAAGAAGGGGCTTTCCTGGAAGGCTACTGGCTGGCTCACTGAAATGACAAGGAAACTGGAAAGCTAGACAAGAGTTAAGGGCCCGTGGGCACAGCCAAAGCCCTGCCACGGGAACTTTCTACTTAGGACAGACTCCACCTCTGGCCACACAGCTACTTGCCTATTCCCACTGCAGTCCCCTGATCATCTCTGACTATCCTTGCCCCTTTGTGAACTCCCACCAGACTTAAAGTCCAGGTGGGGCATCAGCTTGGCCAAGCCCAGGTTCACTGGGTCAGGAGGAGTTGCTGTCTCCTTCAGCTTCCACAGAGCTGGAAATTCCTCCCAATGGGCGGTGTCAGGATGCAATTACTGTCCACTGTAGCCTTTGGTCACTCTGAGTCAGGTAGTATTACATTTTACAGGTGAAGAGACTGAGGTTTATGTACTAGTCACCCAGCAAGGAAATAGGTACACTCACACCCACCTCACGGAAATGGAAGAAATAAAGGGGTATAAGTAGTCAGTAAAGTTTTATTCCTTTTGTCCACCTCAGTAACACTCTTGCTAGGAATGTTTGCTCAGCCATGAGGAAGACTTTTAAAGATTTGTTCACATTCCCTATGACTCTGGACCTGGCCCCTAACTTCCTGGGTAATTCACCCCAATAAATTGACTGCTATGTACTCAGCTCACCATCACTACAACCATCATCATCACGTTGCTTTTAGCTCACTGGAACATCATAAAACCCCGCGAGGTTGGTATCACCTCAGTTTACCAAATGAGAAAACTGGGCCTCAGAGAAGTTTAATGCGAGTCAGAGTCTGAATAATATCTAGATGTCCTGTCTCCTACATCCACTGTATCACATGGCATCTATTTCTTTCTTTCTTTTTTTTTTTTGAGTTGGAGTCTCACTCCGTCGCCCAGGCTAGAGTGCAATGGCACACTCACAGCCACCCCAGTATCGACCTGCTGGTCTCCGGCAATCCTTCCGTCTCAGCCTTCCAAGTAGCCAGAACTAAAGGCGCCGTGCTACCACGCCCAGCTAATTTTTGATGTATTATAGAGACGAGGTCTCACCACGTTGCCCGTGCTGGTCTCGAACCTGCAGGCTTAGGCAATTCACTCACCTCAGCCTCTCAAAATGCTGGGATTATAGACTGAGCCACCAAGCCCGGCCCATGGCATCTATTTCAAAGAAGCAGGCTAAACACAGGACATCCAGTTATCTGACACAGACACAGACTGTCAAGACAGGAAGAGCCATCTCTGCATCCGTTCTGCCTTTTCACTGACAGGAAAGCTGCCTTCTAGAGAGAAGTGCCCTCTCAACCTCACACAGAGCCATCTGGGAAGCCTCCGTATGGGAGCCATGGTTTGAAAACAATTCTCTTGCTAGTGAGCAATCCCTACACCATTATGGGGCTTGTTTTAAAGCTGAAGTAACTGAGATGGGCTCAGGGAAGTAAATGGCCCACCCAACTGCTAGAATGAGAGTCTGGCTGAGGTGTGGGCCCACAAGAAAGGGCATGGCAGCAGGGTGACTGGGAAGTGACAGGCTTTGCACCTCCAAAAAATCCTGTCCTCTCAAAATCAAGAAACGTGTCCACATGTTAAGAGGCAATTATCCCCTCCTGGTTGGAATTGATTGCAACAGACTTATATTCGTAGATTATTGGAATAACGGGGGAGAGAAGTCTTAAGGTAATTAGATCTGGACAGATCAAACATGCGCAGCTCAAAGAACAGTCTGTGACCATTAGCACCTTGATCTGAGGCCCACACATAGGCACTGGGAAATTTCCATATACCTTGGCCTTGAGG